>NC_086106.1:29659847-29839847 GCF_963921235.1 Mobula hypostoma | reverse complement strand
TCCATCCTCAGTGCTGTCCTCAATCACCTCTCTTCCATTTGGCACAGGTCTGCCCTCACCACATCCTCCCACCACCCCACCAGGGATTGTGTTCTTCCTGTCCTCACCTACCACCCCACCAGCACATAATTCTCCGTAATTTCTGCTATCTCCAACAGGACCCACCACCAAGCACATCTTTCCCTCCCCGCCCCACCCCCCACTTTTCACTTTCTGCAGGGATCGCTCCCTACGGCTACGCAACTCACTTGTCCATTCATCCCTTCCCACCGATCTCCCTCCTGGGACTAATCCTTGCAAGCGGAACAAGTGCTACACCTGCTCCCTCACCACCATTCAGGGCCCCAAACAGTCCTTCCAGGTGAGGCGACACTTCACCTGTGAGTCTGTTGGGGTCATCTATTGTATCCGGTGCTCCCAGTATTGGATCCTGTATATCGGTGAGACGTGACATAGACTGGGAGATCGATCTCCCGGCTTCCCATTCCCGTTCCGATATGTCAGTCCGTGGCCTTCTCTACTGTTGCCACGGAGGAGCAATGCTGTATATTCCATTTGGGTAGTCTCCAAGCTGATGGCATGAACATCAATTTCTCAAACTTCCAGTAATTGCCCCTCCCGCACCATTCCACTATTCCCATTTCCCTCTCTCACATTATCTCCTTACCCGCCTGTCGCTCCCCCTTCCCTTTCTTCAATGTCTTCTACCCTCTCCAATCAGATTCCCCCTTCTCCAGCCCTTTATCTCTTTCACCAATCGACTTCCCAGCTCTTTACTTCACGCCTCCCCCTCTCCCGGTTCACCCGTCACCTACCACCTTGTACTTCTTCCTCCCCTCCCTCATCTCATTACTCTGAGTTCTCATCTTTTCTTTCCCCAGTCCCGATGAAGGGTCTTGGCCCAAAACGTTGACTCCTTTCCATGGAAGCTGCCTGACCTGCTGAGTTCCTCCAGCGCTTCGTGTGTGTTGCTCGGGTTTTCAGCATCTGCAGATTTTTGTGTGTTTGTACCACCACACAGAGACAGGCACTTCAGCTCATCTAATCCCGACCAAACTCTTCTGCCTAGTCCCATCGACCAGGACCCGGACCATCGCCGTCCAAAACACTCCCATCCATGTATTCCTCTTTCATGTTGAAATCGAGTCCCCATCCACTATCTCCGCTGGCAGCTCATTCCACACTCGCACTCTCTCTGAGTGAAGAAGCTCCCCCTCATGTTCCCCTTAAACAGTTCACTTTTCACCCCAAACATGACCTCTAGTCCGAGTCTCATCCAATCTCAGTGGAAAAAGCCTGCTTACATTCATCCCCTCATATTCTGAACACTTCTATCAAAACTAACCGCCCCCCCCCCAATTCTCCTATGCTCACGAGAAAAAAATCCTAACCTATTCAATCTTTCCCTGTGATTTCGGTCCTGAAATCTCACTGTCGTCGCTGATTAACTGGACTCTGAAAGCCCTCACCCATTCCTCAATTGTACTTTATTTAACTCATGCACGAAGAGAACAGCATGACCCTCTTCACTGCACTGTTCTGGTTAGAACAGAGGAATGCCATTTTTGTACAAAATTGCCTAGAAGATGGAATGGGACAATACAGGAACTGTATATACACAGTGTTGTGCCGAACCAATTAAATTAGTACTGAAACGGCCAATCCCTTCTGCCTCTACCATGTTCTTTATCCTTCCATTTTCCTCATATTCATGTGCCTATCTAAACGTCTGAAACATCCCGAAAGTATCTGCCTCTCCCACCACATCAGGCAGCACATTCGAGACACCCACCACTCGTTGTGTAAAAAAAAACATGCGCTGACATCTCCTTTGAACCTACTCCCTCTCACCTTAAATTCATGCCCTCTGGTATTAGACATTTCAACCCCAGGATAAAGATACTGTACGTCTATCTGTGCCTCTCATAATCTTATAAACCTGTATTAGATCCTCCAACAGCCTCCGCTGCTCCAGAAGAAGAAATAAACACGTTTGTCCAACCTTTCATGATAGCACATGCCCTCTAATCCAGGCAGCTTCCTGAGAAACCTCTTCTTTGCCCTCTCCAAAGCCTCGGCGTCCTTTCTGTAATTGTGTGACCAGAACTGTATGCAATACTCCAGGTGCAGCCTAGCTAGTTTTATAAAACTGCAACATAATTTCCTGACTTTTGAACTCAATGCCTCAATTAATGAAAGCGAGCATGCCCTATGTTTTCTTCACCACCCAATAATCTGTGCAGCCACTTTCACGGAGCAATGAACTTGGACCTCCCTCCCCACCCCCAACATCCCTCTGCATATTTACATTGTTAAGGGTCTTGCCTTTAACAGTGTACTGCCTCTAGATTTGACCTATCAAGGTGTAACACTTCACATTTGGCCAGGTTAAACTCCATCTGCCATTTCTCTGCCCATATCTGCAATATCGCGCTGTATTATTTGCCAGTCTTCTCCATTATCCACAACACCACCCTTCATAACTTCTGCAAACTTGCTAACCCACCCACCTCCATTTTCACCCAGGTCATTAATCTACATCACAAACAGCAGACGTCCCTGTGGAACAGCACTAATCACAGACCTCCAGCTAGAATAAGTCCCTCCGAGCACTACCCACTGTCTTCAATGGGCAAGGCAAGCCATCCAAATAGCCAATTTGCCATTGATCCCGTGCAGTAACTTCCATACCATTGACATGAGACTCACCCGTCTGTAGTTTCAAAGATTATCCCTAGTTCCCTTTATGAATAATGGAACAACATTAGCTACTCACCAGTTATCCAGGACCTTGCTGGGTAGAGACGACATGAAGATATTGGTCAAGGCCCCAGCAATCTCATCTCTTGTCTCCCTTAATAACCTGGGAATATTCCATCAGACCATGGAGACTTATCCACTTAATGCTCTTCAAGAGACCCAGCACTGCCTCCTCTACTTTTAAATACACCAGCATATTAATACGCTTGGCACTGATCTCCCTATCCTCACATCCTTCACCTTGGTAAATACTCATTTAGGACCCCCCACCCCTCCAGCCTTTGTATCCAAGCAACTGTTTCCCCCTTTATCCTACCCACACCCTAGCAATCTTTTTGCTTCTGATGTATAGGATGTTCTTGGGATTTTCTTAATTTGACTTGCCAAGGACTCTTCAAGGTTTCTCCTGGCTTCTTATGTTATTTTCTGGCTTCTTTATAATTCTCAGGAGCTCTGTTTGATTCTAACTTGCCAAGCATTGCATACTTTTTTTTCTTTCTTGACTAATTTCATCACTTCCCTCAATATTAAACATTCCCTTACCTTGCCATCCTTGTCCTTCCTTCTGACTGGAACATACCCATCCTGTACTCAGTGCAGCCGGTCTTTAAACACCCTCCACGTCAGATGTGGACTTATCCAAAAGTAGCAGTTCCCAATTAACTCTCCCTACTTCCTTCTTGATACCCTTGTAATTTGCTTTGCTCCAAATTAAGACCCCTGCAAGGTCCACACATATCCTTATCTATATCTACCTTAAAACTTCGGTTTTAGTCACTGCTCCCGAACTGTTCACCCACTGAAGGGTTGGTCACCTGGCCAGGCTCACTACCCAACACCAGGCCTAGTCTGGCCTCTCCTCTTGTTGGACTATCTACATGTTGATTTTTAAGAAGCCCTGCCGAATGCACCGAACAAATTCTGTCCCATCAATACCTCTTGCACTGAGAAGGAAGGTCCCAGTTTATATTCAAGAAGTTGAAGTCACCCATGAGAACAACCCTATTGTTTTTACAGCTTCCCTTAATTTGCCTGCATATCTGTTCCTCAATGTCCTGGTGGTTATTGGGTGGTCTGTAGTACAATCCCATCGGAGTGATTGTACCCTTCCGATTTTTGAGTTCTACACATCTAGACTCAGTGGACAAGCCCTCCATTATGTTCCCTCCTAAGTGGAGCTGTAATATTTCCCTGATTAGTAGTACAACTCTCCTCCCCCACCCCTCTCCCATCCTCTCTATCTTTTCTAAACATTAAAACCGCGGGACTTTAATCACCCCTCTCAACCAAGTTTCATTGCTGACCTTATTCTGCCCTGTCCCACCACCTGGACCATAACTCTTCGTACCCCTCATCCATGTACTTATCCAAACTTCGCTTACGTTGAAGTAAAACCCACATCCACCACTTCTGCTGGCAGCTCATTCCACACTCTAATCATCTTCTGAGTGAAGAGCTTCTCCTTCATGATCCCCTTAAATATTTCACCTTTCACCCTTAACCCTTGACCTCTAGTTCCAGTCCCAGCCAACCTCAGTGGAAAAGGCTGCTTGCATTTATCCTATCTACAGCCCTCATAATTTTGTATACCTCTATCAAATCTCCCCTCAGCCTCCTACGTTCCAAAGAATAACCTATTCAATCCTTCCCTGTAACTCGGATCCTCGAGTCCTGATAGCATCCTTGCAAACGTTCCCTGTACTGTTTCAATCTTATGGATATCCTTCCTGTAGGCAGGTGAGCAGAACTGCTAACAGTGCTCCAAGTTGGGCCTCACCGATGTCTTATACAATTTTACCTACAGCACAAAGAGGGTGCAGTCAGCACCGCCGGTCTCTGCTCGAGTTACGTTCCAACCATTCTCGTCTGTGTTGTTGGCAAGGAATATCCAGCCATTGAGGACAGACCCCTACATCCTGACTCTCAGATGCTCTGCAATATTTTGGCTGGCATCACTTCCTGAGAATGTAAGAACACGAGCACAGAAGTAGAAAGAGGCCATTCAGCCCATTGAGTCTGCTCTACCATTCCATCATGGCTGATTTATTATCCCTCTCAACCCCATTCCCCTGCCTTCTCCCTTAAGCTTTAACGCCCGACTAATCAGGAACCTATCAACCTCTGCTTTAAATACACCCAATGACTTGGCTTCCACAGCTGTCTGTGGCAATGAATCCCACAACTCCCCCACTATAGGAAGTATTTTCTCCAGATCCACTCTATCTAGGCCTTTCAATAGATGATGGGGTTCAATAAAAATCCCCCCTCATTCGTCTAAACGTGAGTACGGGTCCAGAGCCCTCAAATGCTCAGAAGTTAACCCTTTCATTCCAGACACTCTCCAATGACAGCACATCCTTTCTTACATAAGGAGCCCAGAACTGCTCATGGTATTCCAAGTGCCATGACCAATGCCTTATAAAGCCTTGGCATTACATCCTTACTTTTATAATCTAGTCCTCTCAAAATGAATGCTAATGTTGCACTTGCCTTCATTACTACCGACTCAACCTGCTTGCTAACCTTCAGGGAGTCCTGCAACAGGACTCCTTTGCACCTCTGATTTTAAAAAAAAGAATCCCCTTTTAGAAAATATTCCACATCTTTATTCCTCCTACCAATGTGCATGACCATACATTTCCCTACACTATATTCCATCCACTGATTCTTTGTCCAATCTCATAATCTGTCTAAATCCTTCTGCATTCTCCCTGCTTCCTCAACACTACCTGCCCCTCCACCTATCTTTGTATTGTGATGGGATCCTGAATTACCCATATGAACTGTGCTCATTTACCCCTATTAACTGTGCTTTTGAAAAGAGAGAGAGAGTTACTTAACATCGATATCTTATTTTGAAGAGAGAGAGACAAAGACTAACTGTTGGACTGTCACTTTAAGGCACGAAGAACTGGCTAACTTTTGGATTGCTGCTGAGTTGGAGAGAGAGATGGAACCGAACAGCTCTTGAGTTGCTATGGTAACTGAAGGCAGCATGTTGATACTTCCCAAGGACATTTGCCTGCTTGTGCATTTCTTACACAGAGGGAGGAAGGAGGAGTTATTTGAGTGACAGTTGATGCTCAGCACGGGAAGATAAAATAGAAGGTCACATGACAGACCTCAGACACATGTGTTGGACACTGAATGAGCATTGTTGTGCCCGCAGAAAAAGTGGGTTTTGGAGGATCGATCAGGCGGATTGATCAGTTGCTTTTGCAGTGAAAAGGAAAGGGGTTGACTGGTGGAGAGTTGTCCATGTGTCCACCCTCGCCTGGGGGATAGCTCCACCACAGAAAACCAGTCCCCTTTGTTAAAGTCACAGTCGGTGACTTTCAAAGGACAACGAGAATATCAACAGCATCAGCTCACCTGAAGACTCAAATCTCTCTCTCTCTCTCTCCATCACTACTCAACTCAATACCATGAACTGAACTGAACTGAACTTTACTCATCATCATAAGACTGTATCTTTTTACCCCTGGACTTAAAGAAGCTTGGTTTTTCATATATATATATTCCACACTTACTATTATATATAATCATTGCTAACCTGTTTGATTTATTTACATTTATATTACTGTATTGCATAGTAACTAATAAATATTATTAGTTAATAACAATACTGGACTCCAAAGTGTTTTCCATCTCTGCTGGTTCTTTATTCTCGTCACGGGATACGTGACAGTATCATCTGCAAACTTAGCCACAAGGCCATCAATTCTGTCATCCAAATCATTGACATATAATATGATAAGAAGCCGTCCCAGCACCAACCCCTGCAGAACACCAATAGTTACCGGCAGCTAACTAGAAAAAGACCCATTTATTCCCACTGTTTGCCTCCTGCCAGACAGCCAGTCTTCTGTCGAGGTCTTTGAAATCCAATGTACAATTTAGTCCCTGTGACAATGGGAGGGCATACCGCTTTCTCTTGTTTGAGGCTGGCATGAGCGCATTCATGTATACTGAGTGGCTACTTTACACCTGTACACCTCATTAATGCAAATATATAATCAGCCAATCATCTGGTAGCAACTCAATGCATACAGACATGGTCAGTTGTTGCTCAGACCAAACATCAGAATTTGGAAGAAATTTGATTTAAGTGACTTTGCCTGTGTAATGATTGTTGGTGCCAGATGGGGTGGTTTGAGTATCTCAGAAACTGCAGATCTCCTGGGATTTTCACGCACAACAGTCTAGAGCAGGGGTTCCCAAACTGGGGTCCGTGACCCCCTTACCGAATAGGGTTGTCCCATGGCTTTAAAAAGGTTCGTAACTCCTGGTCTAGAGTTTACAGAGAATGTTACAAGCAAAAAAAAATCCAGTCAGCAGCAGTTCTGTGGGCAAAAATGAGAGGTCAGAGGAGAATGGCCAGACTGGTTCAATCTGGCAGGAAGGCAACAGAAAGTCAATGGTGGTGTGCAGTGGAATATCTCTGAACCTTGAAGTGGATGGGCTACAGCAACAGAAGCCTACAAACATACACTCAGTGGCCACTTTATTAGGTACAGGAGGTAGTTAATAACCTGGCCACTAAGTGTATAAGGAGAGACTGGGCATACTGCCAGATATTCTTCCCACAGCTACACATAATCTGGTGGGTACAACCAATATGCTATTTCATTGTTATATTATAAACAGAGCAGTTGGTATAATATATAATTAATTATTATAGAATAATATATAAATAATATATAGAATCTCACCACCGTGTGATTACTCAAATCATAGACAATGAGACTATTCAGTCCCTTAAATCTTGTCAGCACAGGGAAAGTATCCGTCTGTTCCTGGTTCCCGTTCCTGAGTTTTATTTTCCTTTCAGAAGTTTTTTTAAAAATTTCTCTTCTTAACACTACTATTATAATTCGTCGCTATTAAAATAAATTCCTTGATTTGGAACATTTACCAGTTTTTATATGAGGGCGATCATTGCAGCACCTAGGAATCACCCGGGCTCTGCCCTCTGTGAGGAGAGAGGGGTTGGGGCGGAGGGAGGAGGAAGGAAATGGATGGAGACTTGAACCAGAGGCAGTGTCTCACGGTAAGGGAGCCGCAGGGACAGCAAGACAGCATCAGACACTCGCCGGGAGGACCTCAGCAGCTCGAACAGCATCGGTGGGAGGAAAGGAATTGTGAACATTTCAGGCAAGCCCCGCAGCGTTACAGAGAGTGCAGAGGGGAGCAGTGCGGAAACGAGAGGAGAAGGGAAGGTGAACGGGAGCCTGTGACTGCTGAAAGTAAAGGGGCCTGTGCATTTTGAGGTGACACTCTGAACTTCAGTACGGTATGAGGCTTTACCAATTCAACGAACCTCAATTCATCCTCTGCTACTCATCTGCTGAATCATACCCATTCGCTATTTCTGCGTTTATTATTTTTTTCCTCAGATACTGCCTGATCTGTTGATTTTTCCAAACATGTCAGTTTTATGCTCTTTTATTTTATTAGCACTGAGGTTAATAATCATATACAATCTGCACAATAAACACAAATAAACAAAAATACACAGTAAACATGACAAGTTTCTTTCGGCATATACACCCGTCTTTAGGCAGTCCCGATAAAGTTCGACGCAAGTTAAGATGGGCGTTAATTATCAATACAATGAAGGCGCTGAAAGTGCTCCCTCCAAAAAGAGATCATTTCAAACACAGGAAGTTTTCGATTGGCCTCTGCTTCAGGGCTATAAAATCAATGTCAATGGCGGATTAAATACCCAGAATACTGGGTGATTCAGAAATCATGGCATGGTTGAAACGCAAACAGGACTGGCACAGGGCAGGGAGCGCTGGGTTTAAGCGGCCCAAGAGGGATTGTTAGCCGAGCCAGAGTGTCCGAATTGTTTGCGGAAGCAGGGAACTCCTCTTGTACCGCGAGTAGCCATTGACTGCCTGGACACAGGGAATTCTGAGCAGTTAGGGGAGTGACAAACCTGAATTTCAGTTTAGATCAGTGTGAGGTGATGTATATTGGAAAGTCAGGTCAGTGTAGGATTTCTACTGTGCATGATAGTGCACATTTCATTGAAAGCGCCCTCACAGGTCGCATGGTGGGAAAAGCATTTAGCACGGATGGTGACGAAGGCATTGAACATGCTGGTCTTCATCTGTCGGGGCACTGAGTGCAGGAATTGGGAGATTACGCTGCAAGCGCTGACAAGATTTCCGAGGGTGATGCCAGGCCAGGTATGTGGGAGAATGAGGGGAGGTGTACAGAGATGTTTTAAAATTGTGAGTGGTATAGATAAGGTGAGATGGTAACAGTCTACACCGGAGTAGGGGAGTTCACGGTGGGGGCTTTGTGTACATCACTGGGAGGGAGACTCGCTTCAGCACTGGGGAGAGCAAATGTTTCCAATCCCATGGATGAAAAATCCAGGAAGTTACTTCATCGCGCAGATCACAGGCCTTTCGGCCCATTGGACCATGCTGACCAGGTGACCACCCAATTTCCTGTATTCAGCCCAGATCCCTCTTTGCCCGGCCCCTCCATGTACCTACCCAGGTGTTCCTACCTGCCTCAACCACTTCCTCTGCGTGAAAAAGCTCCCTTTTAAATATTACTCCTCTCACTTTAGCCTATGCCCCCTTGCTTTGGACTCCCTGGTCTTATCAAACCTCTCATAATTTAAAATATTTTTATAAGGTTGCCCCTCACTCTCCTCATTTCCAAGACCTGGACTAGCCAACTTCACTCTATAACTCAGGCCTTCTACCGATCCAGGCAACATCCTGGTAAAACTTCTCTGCACATCTTCCTGTTTAACTACATCCTTCCTATGACACCCGTGTACAGTTTTGGTGACCGTGTTGTAGGAAGGATGTAGTTAAACTGGTGCATGTCCAGAAAAGTTTTATGACCCTGCCTCTCCTTTCCCCCTCACCTCTTTGTACTGCCTGTCTTCCCTCGAGACACTCAATCCTGAGGCAGGATCTTGACCCAGAAATGGAGACCAGCCCCTTTGCCTGATTCTGTAGAAAGGGTGCAGAGGAGATTTACAAGGCCCCTATCCTCAGTGCCCTGACTAATGAAGGCCAGCATGCTAAAGGCCTTTCTCACCACCCAGTCTATGTGCGGCGGCCACTTTCAACAAACTATGCACTTGTACTCCAATGTTGCTTCATTCCATTACACTCCCTCGTGCCCTACCAGTCATCATGCATCCTGCGCTGGCCCTAGCATTCTACAAAATGCACCAACTCACACTTGTCTGTACTGAAATCCATTTACTACTCCAGGTCCATCTCTCTAACCAATCAACATTCAAAGCTCAAAGTAAATTTATTATCAAATACAACCCTGAGATTCATTTTCAGCATATCTATCAAATAGTAACTATAACAGGATCAGTGAAAGATCACTCAGAGTGCAGAAGACAACAAACTGTGCAATTGCAAATATAAATAAATAGCAATAAATAATGAGAACATGAAATAACAAGGCAAAGAGTCCTTAACGTGAGATCATTGGTTGTGGGAACATCTCAATAGATTGGCAACCAAGTGTCCCCTTTGTTCAAGAGCCTGATGGCTGAGGGGTGTAACTGCTCTTGATGGTGTGGTGATGTGACTCCTGGGGCTCCTGTACCTTCTACCTGATGGCATGAACATTGACTTCTCTAACCTCCGTTAATACCCCACCTCCCCTTCATACCCCATCTGTTATTTATTTATCTTTTATTATTATATATTTTTTTCTCTCTCTCCTTTTTCTCCCTCTGTCCCTCTCACTATACTCCTTGCCCATCCTCTGGGCTTCCCCCCTTTCTTTCCATCCCATGATCCTCTCATATCCCTTTTGCCAATCAACTTTCCAGCTCTTGGCTCCATCCCTCCTCCTCCTGTCTTCTCCTATCATTTCGGATCTCCCCCTACCCCTCCCACTTTCAGATCTCTTACTATCTCTTTCAGTTAGTCCTGACGAAGGGTCTCGGCCCAAAACGTCGACTGTACCTCTTCCTAGAGATGCTGCCTGGCCTGCTGCGTACACCAGCAACTTTGATGTGTGTTGCTTGAAATTCCAGCATCTGCAGATTTCCTCGTGTTTGAGCAAGAAAAGAGCATGGCCTGGGTGGTGAACTTGAAGTGGATAGGCTACAGCAGCAGAAGATCACGAACGTACACACAGAGGGCACTTTATTAGGTACAGGACCAAACACTGAGAGCGAGTGACCATCAAATTTTAACCCTAGTCATCCATCACCCGAAGAACAAGATAAAATTAAAGTTTCCAACAAGCGGGACGATTTCTGGAACTGGGGCTACAAATTCAACCGCCTTGCCTCGTAGTGAGCTATCACGACTGTCACGTCATCACCAGGCAGAGTTGCCAGTCGGAAGAGAAAATTGACCTGACCATGAGACAGTAAGAGTTAGGCTGTTTGTCCTGTTGAATCTGCTCTGCTAACAGATGAGGCAACTGTTATGTTCCACAAGCAAACATCCCAGTGTTCCAACTAGAAACGATCTCTCTGGGCACAGCAAAGACAAGCTATCATGGACAGATTGTTTCCTATATGTATGGTAGGCAGCTTGTATGTAACGTGCCATTGCATTATGTCGTCTCTGCCTGTCAACTAAGAGTACAATATACTGCAAATTACTGAGCATATTGTGGCCAGCAAAAATCATGGTCAAGACAGCCGACTTTAAGGGCTCCACCTGGGAGAGCAAAGTTGGAATGGGCACCATCCACGGACAGAATTCACATTTGCGAAGAGGAGAGAATCCTAGACTCCGAGACTGTTTGGAAGGGGAACATAGAGTTAGAGGCTGTTAAGCATTGTGGTGTGTGTGTGTGTGTGGGGGGCTCTGTGTGTCGTGCATGTGTGTGTGTGTGTGTGTGTGTGTGTGTGTGGCTGTGTTCCGTGTGTGTGTATGTGTGGGGCTCTGTGTGTCGTGCATGTGTGTGTGTGTGTGTGTGTGTGTGTGTGGCTGTGTTCCGTGTGTGTGTATGTGTGGGGCTCTGTGTGTCGTGCATGTGTGTGTGTGTGTGTATGATTAAACTGCCCCTACTCTCAGGAGTTTGCACAGATTTGCATGTCATCTACAACTTGTACAAACTTCTACAAATGCACAGAGGAGAGTATCCAAACCATTTGTATCACAGCCTGGTATGGGAACACCAAGGCCCAGGAACAGAAACATCAGCCCAGTCCAGTTCATCACAGGCAAAGCCTTCCCCACCATTGAGCACATTTACGAGGAGCACTGCCACAAGAGAGCAGCATCCATCATCAAGGACCCCTACCATCCAGGCCATGATCTCCTCTCACTACTACTACCGGGCAGGATGTACAGGAGCCTTAAGTCCAACACCACCAGGTTGAGGAACAGTTATATTCTACAACCATCAGGCTCCTGAACCAGTGTGGATAACTTCACTCACCTCAACTCTGAACTGATTCCACAACCTACAGACCGACCGTCAATGGCTTTACAACTCCTTCTCTCAGTGGTTCTTCGTCAATACAGTTTGTCTTCTTTTGCATATTGCTTGTTTTGTCAGTCTATGTTCACGTACAGTTTTTCATAAATTCTATTGTATGTCTTTATCTTCCTGTAAATGAATCTCAAGTTAGCACATGGTAACAATCGATACTTCATTAATCAATTGACCTTGACTTTGCCACCAGGACTGGACTCGTGTCATTCGCTTTGCCTTAGAACTATGCAGTAAATCACACAGAAAGCATAGGAGCGACAGCTTTTACCTCTCACCCACCTACCTGTCTCTGACCTCCACCTTTCCTCTCCTAGCTCCACCTACCTGTTACCTCCCACCTCCCCGGTTCCAACAAGCACCTCCCAGACCCTGCCTCTCCTTCCCCCCTCACCTCTTTGTACTGCCTGTCTTCCCTCGAGACGCTCAGTCCTGAGGCAGGACCTTGCCCCAGAAATGGAGGCCGACCCCTTTGCCTGCTTCTCCGATCTCCCCCAGCTGACAGTAAGCTGCTAGAGGAACTCAGCAAGACAGCCACCGCTCTTTCACCACCACGCCAACGACTGCGTTGCCGCTGCCTCATTAACTTTATCACTTTCTGCCCCTCCTTAAATAGACGTGGACCATTTCTCACCCCCCCTCTCTCTTTTCTGGATATCTGTCCCCTTCCCAACAGCCAAATAACTGACATTCCTTTCGCTCCATGCCTCCATCTCCACCGCATCTGCTCTCAAGATGGGACTTTCCATCGCAGGGTATTAGAAGTATACTTGTTTTTCAGGAAACAGGGTTTCCACCACACTAGGGGTTCCAAACCATTTTTTATGCCATGGAGCCCTACCATTATCCGAGGACTTCACAAACCCAGTTTGGGGACTCCTATGCTATGCTGTGACTGACAAAAATCTCACTCAGGTTTAGAAACAGAGAAACAGAGAAAACATCCAGCACAATACAGGCCCTTTGGACCAAAAAGCTGTGCCGAAAACATACATACCTTAGAAATTACCTCGGGTTACCCATAGCCCTCTATTTTTCTAAGGTACGTGTACTTATCCAGGAGTCTCTTAAAAGACCCTATTGTATCCACCTCCACCACCGTTGCCGGCAGCCCATTCCACGCACTCATCACTCTCTGAGTAAAAAACTTACCCCTGACATCTCCTCTGTACCTTCTTCCAGGCACCTTCAAACTGTGCCCTCTCGTGCTAGCCATTTCAGTCCTGGGAAAAAACCTCTATCAATGCCTCTCATCATTTTATACACCTCTATCAGATCACCTCTCATCCTCCGCCACTCCAAGGAGAAAAGGCTGAGTTCACTCAACCTATTCTCATAAGGCATACTCCCCAATCCAGGCAACGTCCTTGTAAATCTCCTCTGCACCCTTTCCATAGTTTCCACATCCTTCCTGTAGTGAGGTGACCAGAACTGAGCAGAGTACTCCAAGTGGGGTCTGACCAGGGTCCTATATAGCTGCAACATTACCTCTCGGCTCTTAAACTCAATCCCACGATTGATGAAGGCCAATGTACCGTATGCCTTCTTAACCACAGAGTCAACCTGCCTACTAGCTTTGAGTGTCCTATGGACTCGGATCCCTCTGATCCTCCACACTGCCAAGAGTTTTATCATTAATACTATATTCTGCCATCATATTTGACCTCCCAAAATGAACCACCTCTCACTTATCTGGGTTGAACTCCATCTGCCACTTCTCAGCCCAGTTCTCGAGGTTCTGCCTTTTGTTCCAGTTTCAACTCCCCACCCCCCCCAGCCCGTTTCTCATCCAGTTTCACCCCCCACCCACCACCACTGGTTTCATTTTCCCACCGTGATGATTATCGGACTCCAGCCCTGTATGGCCCAGCACGACATTTATAATTATTTATTATTGAGATACCGAGCAGGAAAGGCCCTTCCTGCCCTTTGAGCCGTGCTGCCCACCAACCCCGCCCCGATTTAACCCTAGCCTAATCACGGGACAATTTACAATGACAAATTAGCCTACCAAGCGGTACCTCTTTGCACTGGTGGGACGAAACCGGCCACCCGGAGGGATTCCACACCATCACAGGGAGAAGGAGCAGAACTCTGTATCTGTACTACTCCACTCTGTGCTCTGTTCCTGTCCACCCGTACGGTACCTTGCTCCTGACGCGGCGAAACGGTCTGTATGGATGGCATGCACGGCGTTCCACCGTACCTCTGTGCATGAGGCAAAGATAAGACAAAGGAGCAGAATTCAGCCATTCGGTCCATCAAGTGTGTTCTGTCATTCCATCATGGCTGATTTATTATCCCTCTCAACCCCATTCTCCTGCCTTCTCCCCGTAGCCTTTAACACCCTTACTAATCAAGAACCTATCAATCTCTGCTTCAAATGGCTTGCCGTCCACAGCCATCTGTGGCAATCAGTTCCACAGATTCACCATGTTCTGGCTGAAGAAATTCCTCCTTGTCTCTGCACTAAAGGGATGTCCCTCTATTCTGAGGGACTGCCCCACTACTGGAAACATCCTCTCCACATCCACACTATCTGCAACTTTCAATATTCAATAATAAAACAATTTTCTAAATTTACCTTTTGTGTCTTGAATTATGACCTTCCAGCCTCTGTCTCCCTTTCCACCCTCCAGCTGGCTCCATCCTCTCTTCTTATTTTCTTTTTCTCTCCCCTTACCTGTTCCTATCTATAGCACCCACTGGCCACTTCAACACCATTCCATATTCCCCACACTGCCCTCCTCAACCTCGTTCCACCGATCACCTGCTGGTTCATTGCATCAACCCTCCCTCTCTACTAGTTCTATGATGAAGTTGTATAAGACATTGGCGAGCCCTAATTTGGAGTATTGTTTGCAGTTTTGGTCACCTGCCTACAGGAAAGATGTAAACAAGGTTGAAAGAACACAGAGAAAATTTACAAGGATGTTGCCGGGTCTGAGTTATAAGGAAAGATTGAATAAATTGGGACTGTATTCTTCAGAATGCAGAAGCTTGAGAGGAGATTAGACAGAGGTATACAAAATTATGAGGGGGTATAGATAGGATAAATGCAAGCAGGTTCTTTTCCCACTGGGGTTGGGTGGGACTACAGCCAGAGGTCATGGGTTAAGGGTGGAAGGTGAGAAGTTTAAGGGGAACATGAGGGGGAACTTCTTCACTCAGAGGGTCCTCAGAGGGTAGAGTGAGTTGCCAGCTTGATTTCAACATTTAAGAGAAGTTTGGATAGGTACATGGATGGTAGGGGTCCCGGTGCAGGTGAATGGGAGTAGGCAGTTTAAATGGTTTCAGCACGGACTAGATGGGCCAAAGGGCCTGTTTCTCTGTTGTACTTCCCTATGGCAATCCTTCCTCTATGCCTCAGTCCTGAGCGATACACACAAAATGCTGGTGGAACACAGCGCAGTGCCACTAACCCTAGTTTGGGACTGCCAGTGTCCGTAAGGAGTTAGGAGGTTCTGTCCCAACTGCTTGGGTTTTCTCCTGGTGCTCCAGTTTCCTCCCACATTCCAAAGGCATATGGGTTCGTGAGCTAATTGGTTACATGGGTGCAATTGGGCGGCGCGGGCTCTAATTAAGAATGAGAAGATAGTGGGGGGAAGGAGCACATGTTGACAGGTGATAGGTGAAGCCAGGTGAGGGGATAGGTTTTGACCCAGCATCAGGAGCTCTCAGTCCTAACACCGAGTCTCGATCGTTAGTATTGACCATCCCTCACTCCTGACTCCATGGATGCTGAGTTTTTTCCAGGAATTCTTTTACTCCAGGTTCCAGCACCTGTCACCTCTAGTGTCTCCAAGTGCCTTCCGTGGTGTGAAACTGTCCACAGGATTCCAGTTTGAAGTAACCCCCTGCCCATGATGTTTTCTGTGCCTTGTTGTGCCGCAGTACCTCTTCCTAGCCATCGGATTTCTTGCACCCAGTCCGCCGGAGCAGGCTTCGCATGCCAGGACAGGCACGTCCCTATCTCACCGGAGTAAGTGGCCCTGCCGGCTGCCCTCTCCCGGTGTAGCCTGCATGTCGGAGCGGTGTACGGGGGTGTGGCCACTGTCACAAGCAAACAGCTACTTGGAGCCACAGGTGAGAGCTGAGTGTCCAGTGGGGACCAGAGGTGAGTGAGCTGCCCCAGGATGGACACGACAAGCCCCTTCACCAGAGGTGCTGCCCCTCCCGGGGGCCGGGGGTGTTACATAACATAATCAAAATAAACAACAAAGTCAACATAATGACAGGAATGCAAGATTAGGAGAGAAAATAGAAATATAGTCTGACGTACTGTTCAGGTTTTCTCCCCCCCGCTTCTCCATCTCTCCTGATCATTATTCAATCTTTCTCTTTTTTTCCATCCCCCAACTCTCCTTTCTCCCACCCCCATGCCTCCTGGTTCCATTTGCCCACTGCGCACACACACGGTTCACCCACAGGCTCCCTCCCTCTCCTGTAGGGTTCTGGTTACATCAGGATGCTCTTGCAGTCGTCCCCTCAATGCTAATCGAAAAGCTTCAAGATCCTGATCTTGTGCAGATGGATCCCGGATTTCCTCACTCGCAGACCGCAGTCAGTTTGGATTAGTACAACATCACCACCACAGTCTCCATCAGCACAGGTGCACCACAGGGCTGTGTGCTTATCCCCTGCTCTACTCACTTTACGCTCATGACTGTGTGGCCAAGCACAGCTCCAATGCCATATTCATGGTTGCCGACGACACCACTGTCAACGGTCAAATCAAAGGAGAGAGATTGAAAATCTGGCTGGCTGGTGCCAGAACACAACCTCTCACTCAATGTCAGCAAGACCAAGGAGCTGATTAGAGACTTCAGGAGAGATCTGAAGCCCCTGAGCCAGTTGTCATCGGACGATCAGAGGCCGAGAGGGTTAGCAACTTCACATTCCAGCACACAAGTGCCATTATGAAGAGAGCACGACAGCGCCTCCACTTCCTCAGAAGATTGCAAAAATTTGGCATGGCATCTAAAACTTTGACAAACTTCTATACATGTGCAGTGAAGAGTATATTGACTGGCTACATCAAAGCCTGGTATCCTACAAAAAGTAGTGAATATGGCCCAGTCCATCATGGGTAAACCCCTCTCCACCTTTGAGCACATCTACATGGAGTGCTGTCACTTGAAAGCAGCTTCCCTCATCGTGGACCCCCCCCCCACCCCACCCCATCCAGGTCATGCTCTCGTCTCGCTGCTGCCATCAGGAAAAAGGTACAGGAGCCTCAGGACTCACACCGCCAGATTCAGGAACAGCTATTTCCCCTCAACCATTATGCTCCTGCACCACTTCACTCACCCCATCACTGAACTGTTCCCACAACCTACAGACTCACCTACAGCTCATATTCTCACTGTATATTGTTTATTTACTATTATTTCTTTCTTCTCTTTCTATTTGCAATTTGTTGTCTTTTGCACATTGACTGTCTTTTTTGGTGATTGGATTACGGGTTTTGGGTTTACTGAGAATGCCCGCAAGAAAACAAATCTCAGGGTTGTATATGGTGATCTATATGTACTTCGAAAATAAATTTACTTTGAATTTTTCCACCTGCCTTTCACCCCTTCCCTAACCACAAACAAGAGAAAATCTGCAGATGTTGGAAATCCGAGTAACACACACACACACACAAAATACTGGGGGAACTCAACAGGGCAGACAACATTTAGGACAAGAGTTCCTCCAGCAATTTTGTGTGTGTTACCCCTTCACTAATGTTCCCTTTGTCATTTCCTTATCAGAGTCCAGCCCTTTGGGTCCCTGCTCATCTCCCTCCAGCAGCTGTATCCGCCCTTCACAGTCCTCTCCGCCCTCCCTCCCCTCTCATTCTCGCTCTCTCTCTCTCTGTTTGTCATCAATTTGCACGATTCAGACTGCCAACCGCACCTCCCCAGCCTAGCTCGATCGGCGCATCACCCCTCCTCAGTCCGCCAATCACCTCGGGCTCCAGCATCGCCACCCTCCTCTCTACACAGGCCGGCTGCCCGCTCCACCCCCCAGTCCTGACGTAGTTTCGACCCGAACTGTCAACAGTTCCGTCGGTCCCAGAGGCGCCGTTCATCCCGGCGTTGCTTTAGACTCCAGCATCTGCCGTCTCCAGTCTTTTCCTCCGGCGGCCCGCTTTTTGCCCCCAGTTTTCTCGTCCCAAGGACGCGACCCTCCGCATGCAGTCGGGTAAGAGCGGGTGTGTGGATGCTCTGCCTTTGGCCCCGAGGTGTTGCGAGGAGAGTTGGTACGGGTTGCAAAAACATGTCATGCCATACTGGGGAAGTACAGTACCTGCTCTCGCTCCCCTCCCCCGCTTCTCCCTACACCTCCTCCCTTTATCCACCTCCAACCCCCTGTCCCAGGGATTGAGCACGAAACATCGATTGTCCCTCAGCTGTCTGACCCCCTGCCCTCTTTTCCAACTCGCACAAGTCTCCCGGGTTGCGTGTCAGTGGAAGCAGTGGGGCGCGTTACGGAGGGCGGAGTCGGTAATAGGTCGCAAACCAGGGCACCTTATTGAGAGGTGGGTGAATGAAAGTTTCAGTTGCTGCAAGGGTACAAAGAGCGG
Organism: Mobula hypostoma; assembly: GCF_963921235.1. Classification (NCBI taxonomy): domain Eukaryota; kingdom Metazoa; phylum Chordata; class Chondrichthyes; order Myliobatiformes; family Myliobatidae; genus Mobula; species Mobula hypostoma. Next base: position 29,821,066 of record NC_086106.1, on the reverse strand, counting down.
ATCCCTAACGGGGGGAGGTCAGCTTGGCTGGCTGCTGAGGAGGTTAATCTGCCTGCCGGAAGGTTTCAGAGTGGCGAGACAGGAAGCGAAAAAAAGAGAGCGGTCGGAGCTGTGGCTGAAAGCCGAAACCCTGGCGTCGCCTTTGATTGTTTTCTAAAATACCCTGGCCTCATCCCCACTGGTTCCCGGGGCTTTTCTTCCAGCATTTCCCCTCATCATTCTGGACACAAATGGCATTTTAACACCAGCAGACGCACTTCTCCCGTTAACCCGTGAAAATAAAGCCCGCCCCCATTGCCGGAAACTCTCTCCCTGCGAATAAATTCGCAACTCAGCTAAACTCATGTTTAATGTCATCTGGCACACACACAGACACACAGACACACACACACACACAGACACACACACACACACACACACACACACACACACACACACACACACACACACACACACACACACACAGACACACACACACACACACACACACACACACACAGACACACACACAGACACACAGACACACACACACACACACACACACAAAGACACACACACACACAGACACACACACACACACAGACACACACACACACACAAACACACACACACACACACACACAAAGACACACACACACACAGACACACACACACACACAGACACACACACACACACACACACACACACACACACACACACACACACACACACACACACACACACACACACAGACACACACACAGACACAGACACACACACACACACAAAGACACACACACACACACACAAACACACACAAACACACACACACACACACACACACACACACACACACACACACACACACACACACACACACACACACACACACACACACACACACACACACACACACACACACAGACACACACACACACACACACACACACACACACACACACACACACACACACACACACAAAGACACACACACACACACAGACACACACACACACAGACACACACACACACACACACACACACACACACACACACACACACACACACACACACACACACACACACACACACACACGTTCCTCTAGACCACGGTGCACGCACAGCACAGAAAACAATATATTGTTACAAATATGCCAATAAAATATTATTCAAATGCATATGAAGAGCACAGCACAGATAAACAGTAAACAGCTCGCTCTCCTAGTGAGGAGAGCTCGGTGGTATTAGGCTCACAGTCAGGGAAGAAACTGTTACCCAGTCCGGTAGGCCTTGTCCTGGTACACCTGTTCCTCCTTCCGGGCGCTAGTGGCTCCAAGAGATTGTGGGATGGGTGGCGGGGATCCTCGACAATGCTTTGGGACCCTTGTCTGCAACGTCACAAATGGGGGTGTGGGTGGGGGCCGGACACCCCCGATGATCCTCTCGGCGAGTTTGACCATCCCCAGAAGGGCCTTGCATTTTCTGTACAATGTACAGAACCAGGACGCCTCGATGGTGCTCCTGTAGACAGTGGTTAGAATGGGGGTGGGTTTCCTTGCCCACCTCACTCCCAGGAAGCGTAGACGCTGCTGTGCCTTCTTGATTAACGAGGAGATGTAATAAGACCATAAGACACAGGAGCAGAATTAGGACATTCAGCCCATCGAATCTGCTCCACCATTCCATCATGGCTAATTCCGGATCCCACTCAACTTCATACACCTGCCTTCTCGCCATATCCTTTGATGCCCTGACCACTCAACTTCTGCTTTAAATATACCCACGGACTTGGCCTCCACCGCAGTCTGTGGTAGAGCATTCCACAGATTCACTCCTCTCAGGCTAAAATAATTCCTCCCTACCTCTGTTCTAAACGGTCGCCCCTCAACTCTGAGGCTGTGCCTTTTAGTTCGGGACACCCCCACCACAGGAGACATTCTCTCCATATCCAACGTATCTAGTCCTTTCAATACTCAGTAGGTTTCAATGAAATACCCCCGCATTCTACTAAATTCCAGTGAGTACAGGCCCAAAGCTGCCAAACACTCCTCATATGTTAACCTCTTCATTCCCAGAATCATCCTCATGAACCTCCTCTGGACTCTCTCCAATAACATCTTCCTGAGATACGGGGCACAAAACTGTTGACAATACTCCAAGAGCAGCTTAATTAGTGTCTAATAAGGCCTCAGCATTATCACCTCGCTTTTATTCCCCTTGAAATAAATGCCAACATTGCATTTGCCTTCTTTACCCCAGACTGAACCTGTAAATTAACAGGTTGTGGGTCCAGGTTGCATTGTCCAGTATGTGTGCACGAAGGAATGTTTGTGAGATCCGAGTCTGGCGTGCTCCTGTGAAAGGAGCCAGAGTGAGATCTCTCACTCCTCACTGGGGCTTCCGCTCGGCGTTCGGACTCAGGGCTCCAGAGTTCAATACTCAGATCGGAGTAACAATGGTGTCTGGCTCGGCTCACTGAAGGAACTGGAATTCTCTCTTATTGTGGTTCTGTCCCCAGTGATGCTGTTTCTAAATTCATTTTTCTTCTTATAGGGATCAACAAGCGGAGGATTTGTGCGTGTGTGGGAATGTCACATCGGAATTTCAGCGTGGGTTGGTTGATCGGAGCCTGATTGTCTTCGATGACTGAATGGAAGACGAGGTGCCCGTTTTATTTCTGACGGGACATTAGAGGCGCACGGTGACCAGAAGGAAAATGAGACTCACACCCCTGAGTGAGAGCGTTTAAGAGCCCAGCGCGTGTAGGGAGCCTCGGCGCGTTACGCAGACAGAGAGGGGAGCAATACTGGCCGCGGTAGGGAGCAACCAAATGTGTTGGTTGAATATTTTACCAATATTAGCAACATTGAAAAATAAAGAATTCTCCATCCCAGCCGGAAACAGCTTTGTATCTGAATTGGAGCTCCCGCTTTTCTGATCGTTTTCGAGCACCGTTGATCCGCACAGGGTGTTCGATACTTCGAGTGTGAGAAGCATTCGAGATGTCACTCGACCCGGTAACAGAGGCGCAAGCTTACGTCGGACAGGGGCTCACTGCCCGCTCTGAGCGTGGGGAGGGAATCGAGGATTCAACCCCGCTGCTGATGCACCAGGTATCTCAGACCGGGGAGGGGACTCTCAGCGGCCTGGTAGGCGGGAAACTGCTCAGCCACTCATCGGAGCTGCTGGAACAGCAGCAGGGTCCCGCCGGGGAGAAGCCGTTCGCCTGCCCCGTGTGCGGGAAGGGATTCGCTCAGTCATCGCAGCTGCTCAGGCACCAGCAGGTTCACAGTGGGGAGAGGCCGTTCACCTGCTCTGCGTGTGGGAAGGAATTCACCTCCTCGTCCCACCTGCTGCGGCACCAGCAGGTCCACACCAGGGAGCGCTCCTTCACCTGCCCCAGGTGCGGGAAGGGGTTGACCAGCTCCTCTCACCTGCTGAGACACGAGCAGGTTCACAGTGGGGAGAGGCCGTTCACCTGCTGCGTGTGCGGGAAGGGCTTCACGTGCTCCTGGCACTTGGTGAGGCACCAGGAAGTCCACAGCGGCGAGAGTTCCTACACGTGTTCCAAGTGCGGGAAGGGGTTCACTCGCTCGTCGCACCTCCTGAGACACCAGCGAGTTCACTCGAGCGAGACGCCGTTTGCGTGCTCGCGGTGTGGCAAGGCGTTCCCGGACCCATCCCAGCTGCTGGTGCACCAGGCATCGCACGCCAGAGGGAGGGCCTTCATCTGCTCCGTGTGCAAAAAGACGTTTATTTCCCCGTCCCAGCTGCAGAACCACCAGCGGGTCCACACCGGGGAGAGGCCGTTCACCTGCTCCGAGTGCGGGAAGGGCTTCACGCAGTCGTCCTACCTGGTCAACCACCAGCGAATTCACACCGGCGAGAAGCCGTTCACCTGCTCCGAGTGCGGGAAGGGCTTCACGCGTTCGTTCAACCTGGTGACCCACCGGCGGGTTCACACCGGGGAGAGGCCGTTCACCTGCTCCGAGTGCGGCAAGGGGTACGTTCAGTCATCCCAGCTGTTGAAGCACCAACAAATTCACAATGCAAGCTTCCAGTGAGTTCCACGTTGGGTGTCTGGACGCAAGTGGCTGCCTCTGTTGGATTCTGCCGTTCCTCAGCCTCAGGACTTGCACCTTGTCGTTTGACATGGTCGGTAGCTGGTTCTACCCTGAGATCCTCTCCATGCCTTGTGGCGCCGTTTCTTTAGCATTTGTCCGTTTTGTACGAGGCCGAATATTCAGCTCGACGCTCGACCCAGCACAGATGGAAAGCGTGGATGGGGCCGGCCGGATTTTGAACTCGGGACCACTCCCCTCGAAGTGGCCAGCATACTACTGATGTTAGGAAACTCTTATAACTAATTCTCGATCTGTGGACAAATAAATGAGTTTTGTTTTAAACCTTGCACCCCATGCCCTTATTGCGTCCAGTTGTCAGCCCCCAGCACCCCTCCCCCCACCGGTCTCTGCTAGGTTATCTGTTTATTGAGTTACAGTGTGGAGTTGTCCATACCGGCCCCTCGAAACACACCCCCCAGCAACCCCAACCGAACCGAGTCCCGTGACAATTCACAACGACCAGCCGGTACATCTTTGGCCTGTGGGAGCAAACCCACGCGGTCACGGGGAGAACGTACAAACTCCTTACAGGCAGCGCAGGAATTGAACCCAGGTCGCTGGTACTGTGGAGCGTGTGCTGACCGCTTCGCGACCGTGCCTCTGATACTGCTTCTTCTTCTTCTTGTTTTACGGCGGTTGGCACCCAGCTTAATGGTGCAGTACTGCCACCTTCTGTCCGGAGTGTGCAATAGACTTACATTCTAAATCCCTTCACCCAATCACACACACACACTTTATCCTCCCATCTTTGGCCATCCTAGTACCCTATTCCTGCTTATCCATCATATCCTACATAAAAAAAAACCCCTGTAGCCCGTGCCTCTGATACATATTCAATTTTATTGGCTCAGATACCCCGGTCCTCCGAAACATCTTGGCCAGAGCCACTTCCTGTGATTGAGCATAAAACAAGTACATAGTGTATAGTTTATTCCATCCGTTCTTGGGGTTGGTCCTGTGATGTTTCCCTAGTTTGACGTCTGGGATAAGGGCAGTTGACTATAGGGGGAGACCAGCAATGTTCTCCCAACAGACGATATGACCCGCTGTCTTTTTACAATACTTTCTTTGATTACTACAAGCAGGCCAGTCAATGATGATATATTTAATTGCGCCATCTGACGGTTGAATCACATTGTAGACAGGAGATAGCACAGGAAGAGGCTATTCAGAACAAAGAATTTTTTTACTTGTACCACACAGTCATAGGAGTCACTGTAAGGACAACCCAGCCAATTCCGTTTTAAAACAATCTGCTGGAGGTACTCAGCAGGTCACAGTCATGGAGCACCACTGCGCAGAAGCAAGCCCTTCGGCCCATCTAGTCCATGCTGATCTATTAATCTATCTGGTTCCCATCAACCATAGCCCTCCCATCCCTGTACCTACCCAACTGCTCTTCAAGTTGAAATTGTACCCACATCCACCACATCCGCTGGCAGCTCATTCCACACTCCAGCCTTCCTGCGAGTAAAGAGGTTTCCCCTCGTGTTCCTCTAACATACTCCTCCATTTCCACTGGTCAAGCAGTGTCTGTGGAAAGAAAGGGGTTGCAGACACTTTCCTAAACCCTTCGTTGATACGAAGAGCGGAGAGGTGAGAGGAGGGGTTGGTGACACAGGAGCACGAGGGCATCAGTGGGCTGAGTAGAGGAATACGATCACAGGCAGGTTGTGCCCGGTATGGGAGGGGAGGGTGGAGATGGGAGAGACTGGTAGTTACATGAGCAGTGGACCAACACACAAAATACTCGAGGAAGCGTTTGTTGTTGCTCCAGATTACAGCAACTGCAGACTATGGGTCTCTAGTCTGATTAATGGGGGGGGGGGTCTCCAGTCTGATAGATGGAAGGGGGAGGGTCTCCAGTCTGATTGATGGAAGGGGGGGGGTCTCCAGTCTGACAGATGGAAGGGGGAGGGTCTCCAGTCTGATTGATGGAAGCGGGGTCTCCAGTCTGATAGATGGAATGGGGAGGGTCTCCAGTCTGATTGACGGAAGGGGGGGGTCTCCAGTCTGATAGATGGAAGGGGGAAGGTCTCCAGTCTGATAGATGGAATGGGGAGGGTCTCCAGTCTGATAGATGAAAGGAGGGTCTCCAGTCAGATAGACGGAAGGGGGAGGGTCTACAGTCTGATGTGGAAGGGGTGGGGTCTACAGTCTGATAGAAGGGGGGGTCTCCAGTCTGAAAGATGGAAGGGGGGGGGGTCTCCAGTCTGATAGATGGAATGGGGAGGGTCTCCAGTCTGAAAGATGGAAGGGGGGGGGTCTCCAGTCTGATTGATGGAGGGGAGGGTGTCTCCTGTCTGATCGATGGAAGGGGGAGGGTCTCCAGTCTGACAGATGGAAGGGGGAGGGTCTCCTGTCTGACAGATGGAAGGCGGGGTCTCCAGGCTGATTGATAGGGGGGGCGGTTCCAGTCTGATTGATGGAAGGGGGGGTCTCCAGTCTGATTGTTGGAAGTGGGGGGGTCTCCAGTCTGATAGATGGAATGGGGAGGGTCTCCAGTCTGACAGATGGAAGGGGGGGTCTCCAGTCTGATGGAGGGGGGGGGTCACCAGTCTGATAGATGGAATGGGGGGTTCTCCAGTCTGATAGATGGAAGGGGGAGGGTCTCCAGTCTGATTGATGGAAGGGGGGGTCTCCAGTCTGAAAGATGGAAGAGTGGGGGGGTCACAAGTCTGAAAGATGGAAGGGGGGGGTCTCCAGTCTGATTGTTGGAAGGGGGGTCTCCAGTCTGATAGATGGAAGGGGGAGGGTCTCCAGTCTGATAGATGGAAGGGGGGTTCTCCAGTCTGATAGATGGAAGGGGGGGGGTCTCCTGTCTGACAGATGGAAGGGGAGGGGGTCTCCTGTCTGATCGATTGAAGGGGGGGGTCTCCAATCTGAAAGATGGAATGGGGAGGGTCTCCAGTCTGATTGATGGAAGGAGGCGGGGTCTCCAGTCTGATTGATGGAAGGTGGGGGGGGGTTTCCAGTCTGATTGATGGAAGGAGGGGGGTCTCCAGTCTGATTGATGGAAGGGGGGGGGGTTTCCAGTCTGATTGATGGAAGGGGGGGTCTCCAGTCTGATTGTTGGAAGGGGGGATGTCTCCAGTCTGATAGATGAAATGGGGAGGGTTTCCAGTCTGATGGAGCGGGGGGATCACCAGTCTGATAGATGGAATGGGGGGTTCTCCAGTCTGATAGATGGAAGGGGAAGGGTCTCCAGTCTGACTGATGGAAGGGGGGGGGTCTCCAGTCTGATTGATGGAATGGGGGGGGCTCTCCAGTCTGATCGATGGAAGGGGGGTTCTCCAGTCTGATTGATGGAATGGGGGGGGGGCTCTCCAGTCTGATCGATGGAAGGGGGGTTCTCCAGTCTGATAGATGGAAGGGGGGGGTCTCCTGTCTGATAGATGGAAGGGGGAGGGTCTCCAGTCTGACAGATGGAAGGGGGGGTCTCCAGTCTGACAGATGGAAGGGGGGGGCCTCCTCTCTGACAGATGGAAGTGGGGGGTCTCCTGTCTGACAGATGGAAGGGGAGGGGATCTCCAGTCTGATAAATGGAAGAGGGGGGGTCTCCTGTCTGACAGATCTAAGGGGGGGGGGTCTCCAGTCTGATAGATGGAAGAGGGGGGGTCTCCTTTCTGATCGACGGAAGAGGGGAGTCTCCTGTTTGACAGATGGAAGTAGGGGTCTCCAGTCTGACAGATGGAAGTGCGGGGGTCTGCAGTCTGATGGTGGGGGGGGGGGGTGTCTCCAGTCTGATTGATGGAAGGGGGGTCTCCAGTCTGATAGATGGAAGGGGGGGGTCTCCTGTCTGATCAATGGAAGGGGGTGGTCTCCTGTTTGACAGATGGAAGGGGGGGGTCTCCAGTCTGATTGTTGGAAGTGGGGGGGTCTCCAGTCTGATAGATGAAATGGGGAGGGTTTCCAGTCTGATGGAGCGGGGGGGTCACCAGTCTGATAGATGGAATGGGGGTTTCTCCAGTCTGATGGATGGAAGGGGAAGGGTCTCCTGTCTGACTGATGGAAGGGGGGGGGTCTCCAGTCTGAAACATGGAAGGGGGGGGGTCTCCAGTCTGATTGATGGAATGGGGGGGCTCTCCAGTCTGATCGATGGAAGGGGGAGGGTCTCCAGTCTGACAGATGGAAGGGGGGGGGTCTCCAGTCTGACAGATGGAAAGGGGGGCGCTCTCCTCTCTGACAGATGGAAGTGGGGGGGGTCTCCTGTCTGACAGATGGAAGGGGAGGGGATCTCCAGTCTGATAAATGGAAGAGGGGGGGTCTCCTGTCTGACAGATCTAAGGGGGGGTCTCCAGTCTGATAGATGGAAGAGGGGGGGGTCTCCTGTCTGATCGACGGAAGAGGGGAGTCTCCTGTTTGACAGATGGAAGGGGGGGATTCCAGTCTGACAGATGGAAGTGCGGGGGTCTGCAGTCTGATGGTGGGGGGGGTCTCCAGTCTGATTGATGGAAGGGGGGGTCTCCAGTCTGATAGATGGAGGGGGGGGGTCTCCTGTCTGATCAATGGAAGGGCGTGGTCTCCTGTTTGACAGATGGAAGGGGGGGGTCTCCAGTCTGATTGTTGGAAGTGGGGGGGTCTCCAGTCTGATAGATGAAATGGGGAGGGTTTCCAGTCTAATGGAGCGGGGGGGGGGGTCACCAGTCTGATAGATGGAATGGGAGGTTCTCCAGTCTGATAGATGGAAGGGGAAGGGTCTCCAGTCTGAAAAATGGAATGGGGAGGGTCTCCAGTCTGACAGATGGAAGGCGGGGTCTCCAGTCTGATTGATGGGGGGGGGTTCCAGTCTGATTGATGGAAGGGGGGGTCTCCAGACTGATTGTTGCAAGTGGGGGGGGGTCTCCAGTCTGAAAGATGGAAGGGGGGGGGGGTCTCCAGTCTGATTGTTGGAAGGGTGGTCTCCAGTCTGATTCATGGAATGGGGAGGGTCTCCAGTCAGATTGACGGAAGGGGGGGGGTCTCCAGTCTGATAGATGGAAGGGGGAGGGTCTCCAGTCTGATTGATGGAAGGGGGGGGGTCTCCAGTCTGATAGATGAAAGGGGGGGGGGTCTCCAGTCTCATTGATGGAAGGGGGGTGTTCCAGTCTGATTGATGGAAGGGGGGGGGTTCTCCAGTCTGATAGATGGAAGGGCGGGGGTCTCCAGTCTCATTGATGGAAGGGGGGGGTTCCAGTCTGATTGATGGAAGGGGGGGGTTCTCCAGTCTGATAGATGGAAGGGGGGGGGGGTCTCCAGACTGATTGATGGAAGTGCGAGGGTCTCCAGTCTGATAGATGGAAGGGGGGGGGTCTCCAGTCTGATCGATGAAAGAGGGGGGGGCTCTCCAGTCTGATAGATGGAAGGGGGGGGGTCTCCAGTCTGATTGATGGAAGGCGGGGTCTCCAGTCTGACTGATGGAAGGAGGCGGGGTCTCCAGTCTGATAGATGGAAGGGGGAGGGTCTCCAGTCTGACAGATGGAAGGTGGTGGGGGGTCTTCTGTCTGACAGATGGAAGGGGAGGGGGTCTCCTGTCTGATCGATTGAAGGGGGGGGTCTCCAATCTGAAAGATGGAATGGGGAGGGTCTCCAGTCTGACAGATGGAAGGGGGGGGTCTCCAGTCTGATTGATGGAAGGGGGGGGGTTTCCAGTCTGATTGATGGAAGGGGGGGGTCTCCAGTCTGATTGTTGGAAGTGGGGGGGGGGTCTCCAGTCTGATAGATGAAATGGGGAGGGTTTCCAGTCTGATGGAGTGGGGGGGTCACCAGTCTGATAGATGGAATGGGGCGTTCTCCAGTCTGATAGATGGAAGGGGAAGGGTCTCCAGTCTGACTGATGGAAGGGGGGGGGGGTCTCCAGTCTGATTGATGGAATGGGGGGGGGCTCTCCAGTCTGATCGATGGAAGGGGGGTTCTCCAGTCTGATAGATGGAAGAGGGGGGGGTCTCCTGTCTGATCGACGGAAGAGGGGAGTCTCCTGTTTGACAGATGGAAGGGGGGGTCTCCAGTCTGACAGATGGAAGTGCGGGGGTCTGCAGTCTGATGGTGGGGGGGGGGTCTCCAGTCTGATTGATGGAAGGGGGGGTCTCCAGTCTGATAGATGGAAGGGGGGGGTCTCCTGTCTGATCAATGCAAGGGGGTGGTCTCCTGTTTGACAGATGGAAGGGGGGGTCCACAGTCTGACAGATAGAAGGGGGGTCTTCAGTCTGATAGATGGAAGGGAGGGGGGTCTCCAGTCTGACAGATGGAAGTGAAGGGGTCTCCAGTCTGATAGATGAAATGGGGAGGGTTTCCAGTCTGATGGAGCGGGGGGGTCACCAGTCTGATAGATGGAATGGGGGTTTCTCCAGTCTGATGGATGGAAGGGGAAGGGTCTCCTGTCTGACTGATGGAAGGGGGGGTCTCCAGTCTGATACATGGAAGGGGGGGGTCTCCAGTCTGATTGATGGAATGGGGGGGGCTCTCCAGTCTGATCGATGGAAGGGGGAGGGTCTCCAGTCTGACAGATGGAAGGGGGGGGGTCTCCAGTCTGACAGATGGAAAGGGGGGCGCTCTCCTCTCTGACAGATGGAAGTGGGGGGGTCTCCTGTCTGACAGATGGAAGGGGAGGGGATCTCCAGTCTGATAAATGGAAGAGGGGGGGTCTCCTGTCTGACAGATCTAAGGGGGGGTCTCCAGTCTGATAGATGGAAGAGGGGGGGGTCTCCTGTCTGATCGACGGAAGAGGGGAGTCTCCTGTTTGACAGATGGAAGGGGGGGATTCCAGTCTGACAGATGGAAGTGCGGGGGTCTGCAGTCTGATGGTGGGGGGGGTCTCCAGTCTGATTGATGGAAGGGGGGGTCTCCAGTCTGATAGATGGAGGGGGGGGGGTCTCCTGTCTGATCAATGGAAGGGCGTGGTCTCTTGTTTGACAGATGGAAGGGGGGGGTCTCCAGTCTGATTGTTGGAAGTGGGGGGGTCTCCAGTCTGATAGATGAAATGGGGAGGGTTTCCAGTCTAATGGAGCGGGGGGGGGGGGGGGTCACCAGTCTGATAGATGGAATGGGAGGTTCTCCAGTCTGATAGATGGAAGGGGAAGGGTCTCCAGTCTGAAAAATGGAATGGGGAGGGTCTCCAGTCTGACAGATGGAAGGCGGGGTCTCCAGTCTGATTGATGGGGGGGGGGTTCCAGTCTGATTGATGGAAGGGGGGGTCTCCAGACTGATTGTTGCAAGTGGGGGGGGGGTCTCCAGTCTGAAAGATGGAAGGGGGAGGGGTGTCTCCAGTCTGATTGTTGGAAGGGGGGTCTCCAGTCTGATTGATGGAATGGGGAGGGTCTCCAGTCAGATTGACGGAAGGGGGGGGGGTCTCCAGTCTGATAGATGGAAGGGGGAGGGTCTCCAGTCTGATTGATGGAAGGGGGGGGTCTCCAGTCTGATAGATGAAAGGGGGGGGGGTCTCCAGTCTCATTGATGGAAGGGGGGTGTTCCAGTCTGATTGATGGAAGGGGGGGGGGTTCTCCAGTCTGATAGATGGAAGGGGAAGGGTCTCCAGTCTGACTGATGGAAGGGGGGGGGTCTCCAGTCTGATTGATGGAATGGGGGGGGGCTCTCCAGTCTGATCGATGGAAGGGGGGGTTCTCCAGTCTGATTGATGGAATGGGGGGGGGCTCTCCAGTCTGATCGATGGAAGGGGGGTTCTCCAGTCTGATAGATGGAAGGGGGGGGGTCTCCTGTCTGATAGATGGAAGGGGGAGGGTCTCCAGTCTGACAGATGGAAGGGGGGGGTCTCCAGTCTGACAGATGGAAGGGGGGGTCTCCTCTCTGACAGATGGAAGTGGGGGGTCTCCTGTCTGACAGATGGAAGGGGAGGGGATCTCCAGTCTGATAAATGGAAGAGGGGGGGTCTCCTGTCTGACAGATCTAAGGGGGGGGGGTCTCCAGTCTGATAGATGGAAGAGGGGGGGTCTCCTTTCTGATCGACGGAAGAGGGGAGTCTCCTGTTTGACAGATGGAAGTAGGGGTCTCCAGTCTGACAGATGGAAGTGCGGGGGTCTGCAGTCTGATGGTGGGGGGGGGGGTGTCTCCAGTCTGATTGATGGAAGGGGGGTCTCCAGTCTGATAGATGGAAGGGGGGGGTCTCCTGTCTGATCAATGGAAGGGGGTGGTCTCCTGTTTGACAGATGGAAGGGGGGGGCTCTCCAGTCTGACAGATGGAAGGGGGGGTCTCCAGTCTGATAGATGGAAGGGGGGGTCTCCAGTCTGATTGTTGGAAGTGGGGGGGTCTCCAGTCTGATAGATGAAATGGGGAGGGTTTCCAGTCTGATGGAGCGGGGGGGTCACCAGTCTGATAGATGGAATGGGGGTTTCTCCAGTCTGATGGATGGAAGGGGAAGGGTCTCCTGTCTGACTGATGGAAGGGGGGGGGTCTCCAGTCTGAAACATGGAAGGGGGGGGGTCTCCAGTCTGATTGATGGAATGGGGGGGCTCTCCAGTCTGATCGATGGAAGGGGGAGGGTCTCCAGTCTGACAGATGGAAGGGGGGGGGGTCTCCAGTCTGACAGATGGAAAGGGGGGCGCTCTCCTCTCTGACAGATGGAAGTGGGGGGGTCTCCTGTCTGACAGATGGAAGGGGAGGGGATCTCCAGTCTGATAAATGGAAGAGGGGGGGTCTCCTGTCTGACAGATCTAAGGGGGGGTCTCCAGTCTGATAGATGGAAGAGGGGGGGGTCTCCTGTCTGATCGACGGAAGAGGGGAGTCTCCTGTTTGACAGATGGAAGGGGGGGATTCCAGTCTGACAGATGGAAGTGCGGGGGTCTGCAGTCTGATGGTGGGGGGGGTCTCCAGTCTGATTGATGGAAGGGGGGGTCTCCAGTCTGATAGATGGAGGGGGGGGGTCTCCTGTCTGATCAATGGAAGGGCGTGGTCTCCTGTTTGACAGATGGAAGGGGGGGGTCTCCAGTCTGATTGTTGGAAGTGGGGGGGTCTCCAGTCTGATAGATGAAATGGGGAGGGTTTCCAGTCTAATGGAGCGGGGGGGGGGGTCACCAGTCTGATAGATGGAATGGGAGGTTCTCCAGTCTGATAGATGGAAGGGGAAGGGTCTCCAGTCTGAAAAATGGAATGGGGAGGGTCTCCAGTCTGACAGATGGAAGGCGGGGTCTCCAGTCTGATTGATGGGGGGGGGTTCCAGTCTGATTGATGGAAGGGGGGGTCTCCAGACTGATTGTTGCAAGTGGGGGGGGGTCTCCAGTCTGAAAGATGGAAGGGGGGGGGGTCTCCAGTCTGATTGTTGGAAGGGTGGTCTCCAGTCTGATTCATGGAATGGGGAGGGTCTCCAGTCAGATTGACGGAAGGGGGGGTCTCCAGTCTGATAGATGGAAGGGGGAGGGTCTCCAGTCTGATTGATGGAAGGGGGGGGGTCTCCAGTCTGATAGATGAAAGGGGGGGGGTCTCCAGTCTCATTGATGGAAGGGGGGTGTTCCAGTCTGATTGATGGAAGGGGGGGGGTTCTCCAGTCTGATAGATGGAAGGGCGGGGGTCTCCAGTCTCATTGATGGAAGGGGGGGGTTCCAGTCTGATTGATGGAAGGGGGGGGTTCTCCAGTCTGATAGATGGAAGGGGGGGGGGTCTCCAGACTGATTGATGGAAGTGCGAGGGTCTCCAGTCTGATAGATGGAAGGGGGGGGGTCTCCAGTCTGATCGATGAAAGAGGGGGGGGCTCTCCAGTCTGATAGATGGAAGGGGGGGGGGTCTCCAGTCTGATTGATGGAAGGCGGGGTCTCCAGTCTGATTGATGGAAGGAGGCGGGGTTTCCAGTCTGATAGATGGAAGGTGGTGGGGGGGTCTCCTGTCTGACAGATGGAAGTCGGGGGTCTCCTGTCTGACAGATGGAAGGGGAGGGGGTCTCCTGTCTGATCGATGGAAGGGTGGGGGGGGGTCTCCAGTCTGATAGATAGAATGGGGAGGGTCTCCAGTCTGAAAGATGGAATGGGGAGGGTCTCCAGTCTGACAGATGGAAGGGAGGGTCTCCAGTCTGATTGATGGAAGGGGGGGGGTTTCCAGTCTGATTGATGGAAGGGGGGGGGTCTCCAGTCTGATTGTTGGAAGTGGGGGGGGGGTCTCCAGTCTGATAGATGAAATGGGGAGGGTCCCAGTCTGATGATGGAATGGGGGGGTCACCAGTCTGATAGATGGAATGGGGGGTTCTCCAGTCTGATAGATGGAAGGGGGGGTCTCCAGTCTGATTGATGGAATGGGGGGGTCTCCAGTCTGATTGATGGAAGGGGGGGGTCTCCAGTCTGATTGATGGAAGGGGGGGGTCTCCAGTCTGAAAGATGGAAGAGTGGGGGGGACTCCAGACTGAAAGATGGAAGGGGGGAGTCTCCAGTCTGACAGATGGAAGGGGGGGTCTCCAGTCTGACAGATGGAAGGGGGGGGTCTCCAGTCTGATGGATGGGGGGGGGTCTCCAGTCTGATTGATGGAAGGGGGGGGTCTCCAGTCTGATAGATGGAAGGGGGGGTCTCCTGTCTGATCAGATGGAAGGGGGGGTCTCCTCTCTGACATGGAACTGGGGGGTCTCCTGTCTGACAGATGGAAGGCGGGGGCTCTCCAGTCTGACAGATGGAAGGGAAGGGGTCTCCAGTCTGACAGATGTCTGATCTGATGATGAAATGGGGAGGGTTTCCAGTCTGATGGAGCGGGGGGGTCACCAGTCTGATAGATGGAATGGGGGTTTCTCCAGTCTGATGGATGGAAGGGGAAGGGTCTCCTGTCTGACTGATGGAAGGGGGGGTCTCCAGTCTGATACATGGAAGGGGGGGGTCTCCAGTCTGATTGATGGAAGGGGGGGTCTCCAGTCTGATTGATGGAAGGGGGGGGTCTCCAGTCTGATAGATGGAAGGGGGGGGTCTCCAGTCTGACAGATGGAAGGGGGGGCTCTCCTCTCTGACAGATGGAAGTGGGGGGGTCTCCTGTCTGACAGATGGAAGGGGAGGGGATCTCCAGTCTGATAAATGGAAGAGGGGGGGTCTCCTGTCTGACAGATCTAAGGGGGGGTCTCCAGTCTGATAGATGGAAGAGGGGGGGTCTCCTGTCTGATCGATGGAAGAGGGGGGTCTCCTGTCTGATGATGGAAGGGGGGGATTCCAGTCTGACAGATGGAAGGGGGAGGGTCTCCAGTCTGATAGATGGAAGGGGGGGGGTCTCCAGTCTGATAGATGGAAGGGGGAGGGTCTCCAGTCTGACAGATGGAAGGGGGGGTCTCCAGTCTGACAGATGGAAGGGGGGGTCTCCAGTCTGATTGATGGAAGGGGGGGGTCTCCAGTCTGATTGATGGAAGGGGGGGGTCTCCAGTCTGATTGATGGAAGGGGGAGGGGTCTCCAGTCTGATAGATGGAAGGGGGGGGTCTCCAATCTGACAGATGGAAGGGGAAGGGTCTCCAGTCTGAAAAATGGAATGGGGAGGGTCTCCAGTCTGACAGATGGAAGGCGGGGTCTCCAGTCTGATTGATGGGGGGGGGGGTTCCAGTCTGATTGATGGAAGGGGGGGTCTCCAGACTGATTGTTGCAAGTGGGGGGGGGGTCTCCAGTCTGAAAGATGGAAGGGGGGGGGGGTCTCCAGTCTGATTGATGGAAGGGGGGGTCTCCAGTCTGATTGATGGAAGGGGGGGGGTCTCCAGTCTGATTGACGGAAGGGGGGGGGGTCTCCAGTCTGATAGATGGAAGGGGGAGGGTCTCCAGTCTGATTGATGGAAGGGGGGGGTCTCCAGTCTGATAGATGGAAGGGGGGGTCTCCAGTCTGATGGATGAAAGCGGGGGGGGGGTCTCCAGTCTGATTGATGGAAGGGGGGGGTTCTCCAGTCTGATTGATGGAAGGGGGGGGTCTCCAGTCTGATAGATGGAAGGGGGGGGTCTCCAGTCTGAAAGATGGAAGGGGGAGGGTCTCCAGTCTGACAGATGGAAGGGAGGGTCTCCAGTCTGATTGATGGAATGGGGGGGGTCTCCAGTCTGATCGATGGAAGGGGGGTTCTCCAGTCTGATAGATGGAAGGGGGGGGTCTCCAGTCTGACAGATGGAAGGGGGAGGGTCTCCAGTCTGACAGATGGAAGGGGGAGGGTCTCCAGTCTGACAGATGGAAGGGGGGGTCTCCAGTCTGATTGATGGAGGGGGGGTTTCCAGTCTGATTGATGGAAGGGGGGGTCTCCAGTCTGATTGGTGGAAGGGGGGTCTCCGGGAAGAGGGGGGGTCTCCAGTCTGATAGATGGAAGAGGGGGTCTCCTGTTTGGATGGAAGTAGGGGTCTCCAGTCTGACAGATGGAAGTGCGGGGGTCTGCAGTCTGATGGTGGGGGGGGGGTGTCTCCAGTCTGATTGAGATGGAAGGGGGGGGGTTCTCCAGTCTGATACATGGAAGGGGGGGTCTCCAGTCTGATTGATGGAATGGGGGGGTCTCCAGTCTGACAGATGGAAGGGGAGGGGGTCTCCAGTCTGATTGATGGAAGGGGGGGGGTCTCCAGTCTGATAGATGGAAGGTGGAGGGTCTCCAGTCTGACAGATTGAAGGGGGGTCTCCAGTCTGATTGATGGAAGGGGGGGTCTCCAGTCTGATTGATGGAAGGGGGGGGTCTCCAGTCTGATTGATGGAAGGGGGGGGTCTCCAGTCTGATACATGGAAGGGGGGGGTCTCCAGTCTGATTGATGGAAGGGGGGGTCTCCAGTCTGATCGATGGAAGGGGGAGGGTCTCCAGTCTGACAGATGGAAGGTGGGGGGGGTCTCCTGTCTGACAGATGGAAGGGGGAGGGTCTCCAGTCTGACAGATGGAAGGGGGGGTTCTCCAGTCTGATACATGGAAGGGGGGGGGTCTCCAGTCTGATTGATGGAATGGGGGGGTCTCCAGTCTGATAGATGGAAGGGGGGTTCTCCAGTCTGATAGATGGAAGGGGGGGGTCTCCTGTCTGATAGATGGAAGTCGGGGGTCTCCAGTCTGATAGATGGAAGGTGGAGGGTCTCCAGTCTGACAGATGGAAGGTGGGGGGGGGGGTCTCCTGTCTGACAGATGGAAGTCGGGGGTCTCCAGTCTGATAGATGGAAGGGGGGGGTCTCCAGTCTGACAGATGGAAGGGGGGGGGTCTCCTGTCTGATAGATGGAATGGGGGGTTCTCCAATCTGACAGATGGAAGGGGGAGGGTCTCCAGTCTGATTGATGGAAGGGGGGGGGGGGGGTCTCCAGTCTGATAGATGGAAGGGGGGGTCTCCTCTCTGACAGATGGAAGGGGGGGGTCTCCAATCTGACAGATGGAAGGGGGAGGGTCTCCAGTCTGATAGATAGAATGGGGAGGGTCTCCAGTCTGAAAGATGGAATGGGGAGGGTCTCCAGTCTGACAGATGGAAGGGAGGGTCTCCAGTCTGATTGATGGAAGGGGGGCGGTTTCCAGTCTGATTGATGGAAGGGGGGGTCTCCAGTCTGATTGTTGGAAGTGGGGGGGTCTCCAGTCTGATAGATGGAATGGGGAGGGTCTCCAGTCTGACAGATGGAAGGGGGGTCTCCAGTCTGATGATGGAAGGGGGGGGGGTCTCCAGTCTGATAGATGGAATGGGGGGTTCTCCAGTCTGATAGATGGAAGGGGGAGGGTCTCCAGTCTGATTGATGGAAGGGGGGGGTCTCCAGTCTGATAGATGGAAGGGGGGGGTCTCCAGTCTGATTGATGGAAGGGGGGGGTTCTCCAGTCTGAAAGATGGAAGAGTGGGGGGTCTCCAGTCTAATAGATGGAATGGGGGGTTCTCCAGTCTGATAGATGGAAGGGGGGGGTCTCCAGTCTGATTGATGGAAGGGGGGGTCTCCAGTCTGATAGATGGAAGGGGGGGGGTCTCCAGTCTGATTGATGGAAGGCGGGGTCTCCAGTCTGATGATGGAAGGGGGGGGGTCTCCAGTCTGATAGATGAGAGGGGGGGGGGGTCTCCAGTCTGATAGATGGAAGGGGGGGGGTCTCCAGTCTTTAGTCTGAGATGGAAGGGGGGTCTCCAGTCTGACTGATGGAAGGGGGGGGGTCTCCAGTCTGATAGATGGAAGGGGGAGGGTCTCCAGTCTGACAGATGGAAGGGGGGGGTCTCCAGTCTGATGATGGAAGGGGGGGGGGTCTCCAGTCTGATTGATGGAAGGGGGGGGTCTCCAGTCTGAAAGATGGAAGAGTGGGGGGTCTCCAGTCTGATAGATGGAATGGGGAGGGTCTCCAGTCTGAAAGATGGAAGGGGGGGTCTCCAGTCTGATTGATGGAAGGGGGGGGTCTCCAGTCTGATACATGGAAGGGGGGGGTCTCCAGTCTGATTGATGGAATGGGGGGTTCTCCAGTCTGATACATGGAAGGGGGGGGGTCTCCAGTCTGATAGATGGAATGGGGGGGTCTCCAGTCTGACAGATGGAAGGGGGGTTCTCCAGTCTGATAGATGGAAGGGGGGGGTCTCCAGTCTGATTGATGGAATCGGGGGGTCTCCAGTCTGATAGATGGAAGGGGGGGTCTCCAGTCTGATAGATGGAAGGGGGGGGGGTCTCCTGTCTGATAGATGGAAGGGGGAGGGTCTCCAGTCTGACAGATGGAAGGGGGAGGGTCTCCAGTCTGACAGATGGAAGGGGGGGGTCTCCAGTCTGAAAGATGGAATGGGGGGGGTCTCCAGTCTGACAGATGGAAGGGGGGGTCTCCAGTCTGATTGATGGAAGGGGGGGTCTCCAGTCTGATAGATGGAAGGGGGGGTCTCCAGTCTGATTGATGGAAGGGGGGGGGGCTCTCCAGTCTGACAGATGGAAGGGGGGGGTCTCCAGTCTGATAGATGGAAGGGGGAGGGTCTCCAGTCTGACAGATGGAAGGGGGGGTCTCCAGTCTGATAGATGGAAGGTGGGGGTCTCCAGTCTGACAGATGGAAGGGGGGGGGGGGGTCTCCAGTCTGACAGATGGAATGGGGGGTTCTCCAATCTGACAGATGGAAGGGGGAGGGTCTCCAGTCTGACAGATGGAAGGGGGGGTCTCCAGTCTGATGGATGGAAGGGGGGGGTCACCAGTCTGATAGATGGAATGGGGGGTTCTCCAGTCTGACAGATGGAAGGGGGGGGTCTCCAGTCTGACAGATGGAAGGGGGGGGGTCTCCAGTCTGATAGATGGAAGGGGGAGGGTCTCCAGTCTGACAGATGGAAGGGGGGGTCTCCAGTCTGATTGATGGAAGGGGGGTCTCCAGTCTGATAGATGGAATGGGGGGTTCTCCAGTCTGATAGATGGAAGGGGGGGGTCTCCAGTCTGATTGATGGAATGGGGGGGCTCTCCAGTCTGATAGATGGAAGTGGGGTTCTCCAGTCTGATAGATGGAAGGGGGGGGGTCTCCAGTCTGATAGATGGAATGGGGAGGGTCTCCAGTCTGATTGATGGAAGGGGGGGGGTCTCCAGTCTGATTGATGGAAGGGGGGGGTTCTCCAGTCTGATTGATGGAAGGGGGGGGTCTCCAGTCTGATTGATGGAAGGGGGGGGGTCTCCAGTCTGATAGATGGAAGGGGGAGGGTCTCCAGTCTGACAGATGGGGTCCAAGGGGGGGGGGGTCTCCAGTCTGATAGATGGAATGGGGGGGTCTCCAGTCTGATAGATGGAAGGGGGGGGTCTCCAGTCTGATAGATGGAATGGGGAGGGTCTCCAGTCTGAAAGATGGAATGGGGAGGGTCTCCAGTCTGACAGATGGAAGGGGGGGTCTCCAGTCTGATTGATGGAAGGGGGGGGATCTCCAGTCTGATTGATGGAAGGGGGCATGGTTTCCAGTCTGATTGATGGAAGTGGGGGGGGGGTCTCCAGTCTGATAGATGGAATGGGGAGGGTCTCCAGTCTGACAGATGGAAGGGGGGGGGGTCTCCAGTCTGATAGATGGAAGGGGGAGGGTCTCCAGTCTGATAGATGGAATGGGGGGTTCTCCAGTCTGATAGATGGAAGGGGGAGGGTCTCCAGTCTGATTGATGGAATGGGGGGGGGGTTCTCCAGTCTGATTGATGGAAGGGGGGGTTCTCCAGTCTGATACATGGAAGGGGGGGTCTCCAGTCTGATTGATGGAAGGGGGGGGGTCTCCAGTCTGATGATGGAAGGGGGGGGTCTCCAGTCTGATAGATGGAAGGGGGGGGTCTCCAGTCTGATTGATGGAAGGGGGGGGTCTCCAGTCTGATAGATGGAAGGGGGGGGGTCTCCAGTCTGATTGATGGAAGGGGGGGTCTCCAGTCTGATAGATGGAAGGGGGGGGTCTCCAGTCTGATTGATGGAAGGGGGGGGGTCTCCAGTCTGATAGATGGAAGGGGGGGGTCTCCAGTCTGATAGATGGAAGGGGGGGGGTCTCCAGTCTGACAGATGGAAGGGGGGGGGTCTCCAGTCTGATGATGGAAGGGGGGGGTCTCCAGTCTGATGATGGAAGGGGGGGGTCTCCAGTCTGATAGATGGAAGGGGGGGTCTCCAGTCTGATGATGGAAGGGGGGGTCTCCAGTCTGATTGATGGAAGGGGGGGGGGTCTCCAGTCTGATAGATGGAAGGGGGGGGTCTCCAGTCTGATGATGGAAGGGGGGGGTCTCCATCTGATGATGGAAGGGGGGGGTCTCCAGTCTGATGATGGAAGGGGGGGTCCCAGGAAGATGGAAGGGGGGTCTCCAGTCTGATAGATGGAAGGGGGGGGGTCTCCAGTCTGATTGATGGAAGGGGGGGGGTCTCCAGTCTGATTGATGGAAGGGGGGGGGGTTTCCAGTCTGATTGATGGAAGGGGGGGGTCTCCAGTCTGATTGATGGAAGGGGGGGGTCTCCAGTCTGATTGATGGAAGGGGGGGGGTCTCCAGTCTGATAGATGGAAGGGGGGGGTCTCCAGTCTGATTGATGGAAGGGGGGGGTCTCCAGTCTGATTGATGGAAGGGGGGGGGTCTCCAGTCTGATTGATGGAAGGGGGGGGGTCTCCAGTCTGATAGATGGAAGGGGGGGTCTCCAGTCTGATGATGGAAGGGGGGGTCTCCAGTCTGACAGATGGAAGGGGGGGTCTCCAGTCTGATGATGGAAGGGGGGGGTCTCCAGTCTGATTGATGGAAGGGGGGGGTCTCCAGTCTGATTGATGGAAGGGGGGGGGTCTCCAGTCTGATAGATGGAAGGGGGGGGTCTCCAGTCTGACAGATGGAAGGGGGGGGGTCTCCAGTCTGATGATGGAAGGGGGGGGTCTCCAGTCTGACAGATGGAAGGGGGGGTCTCCAGTCTGAGATGGAAGGGGGGGGTCTCCAGTCTGATAGATGGAAGGGGGGGTCTCCAGTCTGATGATGGAAGGGGGGGGGTCTCCAGTCTGACAGATGGAAGGGGGGGGGTCTCCAGTCTGATGATGGAAGGGGGGGGGTCTCCAGTCTGATAGATGGAATGGGGGGGTCTCCAGTCTGATGATGGAAGGGGGGGGTCTCCAGTCTGACAGATGGAAGGGGGGGGTCTCCAGTCTGATAGATGGAAGGGGGGGGGTCTCCAGTCTGATGATGGAAGGGGGGGGTCTCCAGTCTGATAGATGGAAGGGGGGGGGTCTCCAGTCTGATAGATGGAAGGGGGGGTCTCCAGTCTGATGATGGAAGGGGGGTCACCAGTCTGATAGATGGAAGGGGGAGGGTCTCCAGTCTGATTGATGGAAGGGGGGGTCTCCAGTCTGAAAGATGGAAGGGGGGGGGCTCCAGTCTGATGATGGAATGGGGAGGGTCTCCAGTCTGATTGATGGAAGGGGGGGGGTCTCCAGTCTGATAGATGGAAGGGGGGGGTCACCAGTCTGATTGATGGAAGGGGGGGTTCTCCAGTCTGATAGATGGAAGGGGGGGGTCTCCAGTCTGATTGATGGAAGGGGGGGGTCTCCAGTCTGATTGATGGAAGGGGGAGGGTCTCCAGTCTGATAGATGGAAGGGGGTTCTCCAGTCTGATTGATGGAAGGGGGGGGGGTTCCAGTCTGATTGATGGAAGGGGGGGGGGTTCTCCAGACTGATTGATGGAAGGGGGGGGGGGTCTCCAGTCTGATAGATGGAAGGGGGGGGGTCTCCTGTCTGATCGATGGAAGGGGGGGGGTCTCCTGTTTTACAGATGGAAGGGGGGGGGTCTCCAGTCTGATAGATGGAAGGGGGGGTCTCCAGTCTGACAGATGGAAGGGGGGGTCTCCAGTCTGATAGATGGAAGGGGGGTTCTCCAGTCTGATTGATGGAAAGGGGGGGGTCTCCAGTCTGATTGATGGAAGGGGGGGGGTCTCCAGTCTGATTGATGGAAGGGGGGGTCTCCAGTCTGATTGTTGGAAGTGGGGGGGGGTCTCCAGTCTGATAGATGAAATGGGGAGGGTCTCCAGTCTGATGGAAGAGGGGGGGAACCAGTCTGATAGATGGAATGGGGGGTTCTCCAGTCTGATAGATGGAAGGGGGAGGGTCTCCAGTCTGATTGATGGAAGGGGGGGTTTCCAGTCTGAAAGATGGAAGAGTGGGAGGGTCTCCAGTCTAATAGATGGAAGGGGGGGGTCTCCAGTCTGATTGTTGGAAGGGGGGTCTCCAGTCTGATGGATGGAAGAGGGAGGATCTCCAGTCTGATAGATGAAAGGGGGGGGGTGTCTCCAGTCTGAAAGATGGAATGGGGAGGGTCTCCAGTCTGATTGATGGAAGGGGGGGTCTCCAGTCTGATCGATGAAAGAAGGGGGGGGGGTCTCCAGTCTGATTGATGGAAGGGGGGGGTCTCCAGTCTGATAATGGAAGGTGGTCAGTCAGATTGGAAGGGGGGGGGGTCTCCAGTCTGATTGA
The DNA here is from genome assembly GCF_963921235.1 of Mobula hypostoma. Classification (NCBI taxonomy): domain Eukaryota; kingdom Metazoa; phylum Chordata; class Chondrichthyes; order Myliobatiformes; family Myliobatidae; genus Mobula; species Mobula hypostoma. The sequence goes on along the minus strand of NC_086106.1, from coordinate 29,798,205 downwards.
TGGAAGGGGGAGGGTCTCCAGTCTGATTGATGGAAGGAGGCGGGGTCTCCAGTCTGATAGATGGAAGGTGGGGGGGGGGTCTCCGTCTGAGATGGGTCTCCTGTCTGACAGATGGAAGGGGAGGGGGTCTCCAGTCTGATCGATGGAAGGGGGGGGGGGGGGTCTCCAGTCTGATAGATGGAATGGGGAGGGTCTCCAGTCTGAAAGATGGAATGGGGAGGGTCTCCAGTCTGATTGATGGAAGGGGGGTCTCCAGTCCGATTGATGGAAGGGGGGCGGTTTCCAGTCTGATTGATGGAATAGGGGGTCTCCAGTCTGATTGTTGGAAGTGGGGGGGTCTCCAGTCTGATAGATGGAATGGGGAGGGTCTCCAGTCTGACAGATGGAAAGGGGGGTCTCCAGTCTGATGGAGGGGGGGGTCACCAGTCTGATAGATGGAATGGGGGGTTCTCCAGTCTGATAGATGGAAGGGGGGGGGTCTCCAGTCTGATTGATGAATGGGGGGGTCTCCAGTCTGATAGATGGAAGGGGGGTCTCCAGTCTGATAGATGGAAGGGGGGGTCTCCAGTCTGATAGATGGAAGGGGGGGTCTCCTGTCTGACAGATGGAAGGGGGGGTCTCCAGTCTGATTGATGGAAGGGGGGGGGTCTCCAGTCTGATTGATGGAAGGGGGGGGGTCTCCAGTCTGATTGATGGAAGGGGGGGGGTCTCCAGTCTGATTGATGGAAGGGGGGGTTCTCCAGTCTGATACATGGAATGGGGAGGGTCTCCAGTCTGATTGATGGAAGGGGGGGGTCTCCAGTCTGATAGATGGAAGGAGGCGGGGTCTCCAGTCTGATAGATGGAAGGGGGAGGGTCTCCAGTCTGATTGTTGGAAGCGGGGTCTCCAGTCTGATTGATGGAAGGGGGGGGGTCTCCAGTCTGATTGATGGAAGGGGGGGTCTCCAGTCTGATAGATGGAAGGGGGGGTCTCCAGTCTGAAAGATGGAAGGGGGGGGGTCTCCAGTCTGATTGATGGAAGGTGGGGGGGGGGTTCTCCAGTCTGATAGATGGAAGGGGGAGGGTCTCCAGTCTGATTGATGGAATGGGGGGGTCTCCAGTCTGATTGATGGAAGGGGGGGGGTTCTCCAGTCTGATTGATGGAAGGTGGGGGGGGGGTTCTCCAGTCTGATTGATGGAAGGGGGGGGGTCTCCAGTCTGATTGATGGAAGGGGGGGGGTCTCCAGTCTGATAGATGGAAGGGGGGTTCTCCAGTCTGATAGATGGAAGGGGGAGGGGGGGGGGGTCTCCAGTCTGATAGATGGAATGGGGGTCTGACAGATGGGGGGGGGTCTCCAGTCTGATAGATGGAAGGGGGGGGTTCCAGGATGATGGAAGGGGGGTCTCCAGTCTGATGATGGAAGGGGGGGGTCTCCAGTCTGATAGATGGAAGGGGGGGGTCTCCAGTCTGATAGATGGAAGGGGGGGGGTCTCCAGTCTGACAGATGGAAGGGGGGGGTCTCCGTCTGGGGAAGGGGGGGTCTCCAGTCTGATAGATGGAAGGGGGGGGGGTCTCCAGTCTGATAGATGGAGGGGCGCGGGGGGGGTCTCCAGTCTGATGATGGAAGGGGGGGTCTCCAGTCTGATAGATGGAAGGGGGGGGTCTCCAGTCTGATAGATGGAAGGGGAGGGTCTCCAGTCTGATTGATGGAGGGGGGTCTCCAGTCTGATTGATGGAAGGGGGGGGTCTCCAGTCTGATTGATGGAAGGGGGGGGGGTCTCCAGTCTGATAGATGGAAGGGGGGGGGGTCTCCAGTCTGATAGATGGAAGGGGGCGGGGTCTCCAGTCTGATAGATGAAAGGGGGGGTGCTCTCCAGTCTGATAGATGGAAGGGGGGGGGGTCTCCAGTCTGATTGATGGAAGGAGGCGGGGTCTCCAGTCTGATCGATGGAAGGGGGGGGGGTCTCCAGTCTGATAGATGGAAGGGGGGGGGTCTCCAGTCTGATAGATGGAAGGGGGGGGTCTCCAGTCTGATAGATGGAAGGGGGGGGGTCTCCAGTCTGATAGATGGAATGGGGGGGTCTCCAGTCTGATGATGGGATGGGGGGAGGTCTCCAGTCTGATTGATGGAAGGGGGGGGTCTCCAGTCTGATAGATGGAAGGGGGGGGTCTCCAGTCTGATTGATGGAAGGGGGGGGGTCTCCAGTCTGATTGATGGAGGGGGGGGTCTCCAGTCTGATAGATGGAAGGGGGAGGGTCTCCAGTCTGATTGATGGAAGGGGGGGGTCTCCAGTCTGATAGATGGAAGGGGGGGGGGTCTCCAGTCTGATGATGGAAGGGGGGGGGGGTCTCCAGTCTGATAGATGGAAGGGGGGGGTCTCCAGTCTGATAGATGGAAGGGGAGGGGGTCTCCAGTCTGATAGATGGAAGGGGGGGGGGGGGGTCTCCAGTCTGATAGATAGAATGGGGAGGGGTCTCCAGTCTGAAAGATGGAATGGGGAGGGTCTCCAGTCTGACAGATGGAAGGGGGGTCTCCAGTCTGATTGATGGAAGGGGGGCGGTCTCCAGTCTGATTGATGGAAGGGGGGGTCTCCAGTCTGATTGTTGGAAGTGGGGGGGTCTCCAGTCTGATAGATGGAATGGGGAGGGTCTCCAGTCTGACAGATGGAAGGGGGGTCTCCAGTCTGATGGAGGGGGGGGGTCTCCAGTCTGATAGATGGAAGTGGGGGGTTCTCCAGTCTGATAGATGGAAGGGGGGGGGTCTCCAGTCTGATTGATGGAAGGGGGGGGGGTCTCCAGTCTGATAGATGGAAGGGGGGGTCTCCAGTCTGATAGATGGAAGGGGGGGGGTCTCCAGTCTGATAGATGGAAGGGGGGGTCTCCAGTCTGATAGATGGAAGGGGGGGGGTCTCCAGTCTGATAGATGGAAGGGGGGGTCTCCAGTCTGATAGATGGAAGGGGGGGGTCTCCAGTCTGATAGATGGAAGGGGGGGTCTCCAGTCTGAAGATGGAATGGGGGGGTCTCCAGTCTGAAGATGGAAGGGGGGGTCTCCAGTCTGACAGATGGAAGGGGGGTCTCCAGTCTGAAGATGGAAGGGGGGTCTCCAGTCTGATAGATGGAAGGGGGGGTCTCCAGTCTGATGATGGAAGGGGGGGGTCTCCAGTCTGATGATGGAAGGGGGGGGTCTCCAGTCTGATTGATGGAAGGGGGGGGTCTCCAGTCTGATTGATGGAAGGGGGGGGTCTCCAGTCTGATTGATGGAAGGGGGGGGTCTCCAGTCTGATAGATGGAAGGGGGAGGGTCTCCAGTCTGATTGATGGAAGGGGGGGTCTCCAGTCTGATTGATGGAAGGCGGGGTCTCCAGTCTGATTGATGGAAGGAGGCGGGGTTTCCAGTCTGATAGATGGAAGGTGGAGGGTCTCCAGTCTGACAGATGGAAGGGGGGTCTCCAGTCTGATAGATGGAGGGGGGGGGGTCTCCAGTCTGATAGATGGAAGGGGGGGGGGTCTCCAGTCTGATAGATGGAAGGGGGGGGGTCTCCAGTCTGAGATGGAAGGGGGGGGTCTCCAGTCTGATAGATGGAAGGGGGGGTTCTCCAGTCTGATAGATGGAAGGGGGGGGGTCTCCAGTCTGATTGATGGAGGGGGGGGGGTCTCCAGTCTGATAGATGGAAGGGGGGGGTCTCCAGTCTGATAGATGGAAGGGGGGTCTCTCTCTGGGAACTGGGGGGTCTCCAGTCTGACAGATGGAAGGGGGGCTCTCCAGTCTGACAGATGGGGGGGGTCTCCAGTCTGATAGATGGAAGGGGGGGTTCTCCAGTCTGATTGATGGAAGGGGGAGGGTCTCCAGTGTGATTGATGGAATGGGGGGGTCTCCAGTCTGATTGATGGAAGGGGGGGGGGTCTCCAGTCTGATTGATGGAAGGTGGGGGGGGGGGGTTTCCAGTCTGATTGATGGAAGGAGGCGGGGTCTCCAGTCTGATAGATGGAAGGGGGAGGGTCTCCAGTCTGATTGATGGAAGGGGGGTCTCCAGTCTGATTGATGGAATGGGGGGGGTCTCCAGTCTGATACATGGAAGGGGGGGGGTCTCCAGTCTGATTGATGGAAGGGGGGGGGTCTCCAGTCTGATAGATGGAAGGGGGGGGTCTCCAGTCTGATAGATGGAAGGGGCGGGGTCTCCAGTCTGATAGATGGAAGGGGGGGGGGGGTCTCCAGTCTGATAGATGGAATGGGGTCTTGGGAAGGGGGGTCTCCAGTCTGATAGATGGAATGGGGGGGGTCTCCAGTCTGATAGATGGAAGGGGGGTTCCAGTCTGATGATGGAAGGGGGGGTCTCCAGTCTGATACATGGAAGGGGGGGTCTCCAGTCTGATAGATGGAAGGGGGGGGGTCTCCAGTCTGATAGATGGAAGGGGGGTCTCCAGTCTGATAGATGGAAGGGGGGGGGTCTCCAGTCTGATAGATGGAAGGGGGGGGGTCTCCAGTCTGATAGATGGAAGGGGGGGTCTCCAGTCTGATTGATGGAAGCGGGGGGGGGGTCTCCAGTCTGATTGATGGAAGGCGGGGTCTCCAGTCTGATTGATGGAAGGGGGGGGGGTCTCCAGTCTGATAGATGGAAGGGGGGGGGTCTCCAGTCTGATGGGAGGGGCGGGGTCTCCAGTCTGATAGATGGAAGGGGGGGTCTCCAGTCTGATAGATGGAAGGGGGGGTCTCCAGTCTGATGATGGAAGGGGGGGGGGTCTCCAGTCTGATTGATGGAAGGGGGGGGGTCTCCAGTCTGATAGATGGAAGGGGAAGGGAAGGGGGGGTCTCCAGTCTGATTGATGGAAGGGGGGGGGTCTCCAGTCTGATAGATGGAAGGGGGGGGTCTCCAGTCTGATAGATGGAAGGGGCGCGGGGTCTCCAGTCTGATGATGGAAGGGGGGTCTCCGTCTGAGATGGAAGGGGGGTCTCCAGTCTGATGATGGAAGGGGAGGGTCTCCAGTCTGATTGATGGAAGGGGGGGGGTCTCCAGTCTGATAGATAGAATGGGGAGGGTCTCCAGTCTGAAAGATGGAATGGGGAGGGTCTCCAGTCTGACAGATGGAAGGGAGGGTCTCCAGTCCGATTGATGGAAGGGGGGGGGTTTCCAGTCTGATTGATGGAATAGGGGGTCTCCAGTCTGATTGTTGGAAGTGGGGGGGTCTCCAGTCTGATAGATGGAATGGGGAGGGTCTCCAGTCTCCAGTCTGATGATGGAAGGGGGGGGGGTCTCCAGTCTGATAGATGGAATGGGGGGTTCTCCAGTCTGATAGATGGAAGGGGGGGGGTCGAGATGAGGGGGGTCTCCAGTCTGATTGATGAAAGGGGGGGTGCTCTCCAGTCTGATAGATGGAAGGGTGGGGTTCTCCAGCCTGATAGATGGAAGGGGGAGTCTCCAGTCTGATAGATGGAAGGGGGGGGGTCTCCAGTCTGATAGATGGAAGGGGGGGGTCTCCAGTCTGATAGATGGAAGGGGGGGGGTCTCCAGTCTGATAGATGGAAGGGGGGGGGGTCTCCAGTCTGATTGATGGAAGGGGGGGGGGTCTCCAGTCTGATTGATGGAAGGGGGGGGGGGTCTCCAGTCTGATAATGGAAGGGGCGGGGGTCTCCAGTCTGATAGATGGAAGGGGGGGGGGTCTCCAGTCTGATTGATGGAAGGGGCGGGGGTCTCCAGTCTGATACATGGAAGGGGGGGGTCTCCAGTCTGATGATGGAAGGGGGGGGTCTCCAGTCTGATAGATGGAAGGGGGAGGGTCTCCAGTCTGATTGATGGAAGGGGGGGGGTCTCCAGTCTGATAGATGGAAGGGGGCGGGGGTCTCCAGTCTGATAGATGGAAGGGGGGGGGTCTCCAGTCTGATTGATGGAAGGGGGGGGGTCTCCAGTCTGATAATGGAAGGGGGGGGGTCTCCAGTCTGATATGGAAGTGGGGGGTCTCCAGTCTGATACATGGAAGGGGGGGTCTCCAGTCTGATACATGGAAGGGGGCGGGGGTCTCCAGTCTGATAATGGAAGGGGGGGGTCTCCAGCTGATATGGAGGGGGGGGTCTCCAGTCTGATAGATGGAAGGGGGCGGGTCTCCAGTCTGATAGATGGAAGGGGCGGGGGGTCTCCAGTCTGATACATGGAGGGGCGCGGGGGTCTCCAGTCTGATAATGGAAGGGGCGGGGGTCTCCAGTCTGATACATGGAGGGGCGCGGGGGTCTCCAGTCTGATACATGGAAGGGGGGGGGTCTCCAGTCTGATACATGGAAGGGGCGCGGGGGTCTCCAGTCTGATACATGGAAGGGGGGGGGGTCTCCAGTCTGATACATGGAAGGGGCGCGGGGGTCTCCAGTCTGATACATGGAGGGGCGCGGGGGTCTCCAGTCTGATCATGGAGTCTCCAGTCTGATACATGGAAGGGGCGCGGGGGTCTCCAGTCTGATACATGGAGGGGCGCGGGGGTCTCCAGTCTGATACATGGAAGGGGCGCGGGGGTCTCCAGTCTGATACATGGAGGGGCGCGGGGGTCTCCAGTCTGATAGATGGAAGGGGCGCGGGGGTCTCCAGTCTGATACATGGAGGGGCGCGGGGGTCTCCAGTCTGATACATGGAAGGGGGGGGTCTCCAGTCTGGATGACAGTGGAAGGGGGGGGGTCTCCAGTCTGATAGATGGAAGGGGGCGGGTCTCCAGTCTGATAGATGGAAGGGGGGGGTCTCCAGTCTGATGGAAGGGGGGGTCTCCAGTCTGATACGAGGGGGGGGTCTCCGTCGGAGGAAGGGGGGGTCTCCAGTCTGATAGATGGAAGGGGGGTCTCCAGTCTGAAGATGGAAGGGGGGTCTCCAGTCTGAGATGGAAGGGGGGGGGTCTCCAGTCTGATATGGAAGGGGGGTTCAGTCATGATGGAAGGGGGGGGTCTCCAGTCTGATTGATGGAAGGGGGGGGGGGGTTCCAGTCTGATATGGAAGGGGGGGGTCTCCAGTCTGATGTGGAAGGGGGGGTCTCCAGTCTGATACTCCAGGGGGGTCGTCTGATAGATGGAAGGGGGGGTCTCCAGTCTGGTACATGGAGGGGCGGGGGGTCTCCAGTCTGATAATGGAGGGGCGGGGGGGGGGTCTCCAGTCTGATACATGGAAGGGGCGCGGGGGTCTCCAGTCTGATAGATGGAAGGGGGGGGGTCTCCAGTCTGATACATGGAAGGGGCGCGGGGGTCTCCAGTCTGATACATGGAAGGGGCGCGGGGGTCTCCAGTCTGATACATGGAAGGGGCGGGGGTCTCCAGTCTGATAGATGGAAGGGGGGGTCTCCAGTCTGATACATGGAAGGGGCGGGGGTCTCCAGTCTGATACATGTCTCCAGTCTGATACATGGAAGGGGGGGGGGTCTCCAGTCTGATAGGGAAGGGGGGGTCTCCAGTCTGATAGATGGAAGGGGCGCGGGGGTCTCCAGTCTGATACATGGAGGGGCGGGGGGTCTCCAGTCTGATAGATGGAAGGGGCGCGGGGGTCTCCAGTCTGATACATGGAGGGGCGCGGGGGTCTCCAGTCTGATACATGGAGGGGCGCGGGGGTCTCCAGTCTGATACATGGAAGGGGCGGGGGGTCTCCAGTCTGATACATGGAAGGGGCGGGGGTCTCCAGTCTGATACATGGAAGGGGCGCGGGGGTCTCCAGTCTGATACATGGAGGGGCGCGGGGGTCTCCAGTCTGATACATGGAGGGGGGGGGGTCTCCAGTCTGATACATGGAAGGGGCGCGGGGGTCTCCAGTCTGATACATGGAAGGGGCGCGGGGGTCTCCAGTCGATAATGGAGGGGGGGGTCTCCAGTCGATTGATGGAAGGGGCTCCAGTCTGATATGGAGGGGGGGGTCTCCAGTCTGATACATGGAAGGGGGGGGTCTCCAGTCTGATACATGGAGGGGCGCGGGGGTCTCCAGTCTGATACATGGAGGGGCGCGGGGGTCTCCAGTCTGATACATGGAGGGGCGGGGGGTCTCCAGTCTGATACATGGAAGGGGCGCGGGGGTCTCCAGTCTGATACATGGAGGGGCGGGGGGTCTCCAGTCTGATACATGGAGGGGCGCGGGGGTCTCCAGTCTGATACATGGAGGGGCGCGGGGGTCTCCAGTCTGATACATGAGGGGCGCGGGGGTCTCCAGTCTGATATAGTCTGATACATGGAGGGGCGGGGGGTCTCCAGTCTGATAATGGAGGGGCGGGGGGTCTCCAGTCTGATAGATGGAAGGGGGCGGGGTCTCCAGTCTGATAATGGAAGGGGCGCGGGGGTCTCCAGTCTGATACATGGATGGAAGGGCGGGGGTCTCCAGTCTGATACATGGAAGGGGGGGTCTCCAGTCTGATACATGGAGGGGCGCGGGTCTCCAGTCTGATTGATGGAGGGGGGGGGTCTCCAGTCTGATACATGGAGGGGCGCGGGGGTCTCCAGTCTGATACATGGAGGGGCGCGGGGGTCTCCAGTCTGATACATGGAAGGGGCGCTGATTGGGAAGGGGGGGTCTCCAGTCTGATACATGGAGGGGCGGGGGGTCTCCAGTCTGATAGATGGAAGGGGGCGGGGGTCTCCAGTCTGATAATGGAAGGGGGGGGGTCTCCAGTCTGATAATGGAAGGGGGGGGGGTCTCCAGTCTGATAGATGGAAGGGGCGGGGGTCTCCAGTCTGATACATGGAAGGGGCGCGGGGGTCTCCAGTCTGATACATGGAAGGGGCGGGGGGTCTCCAGTCTGATACATGGAGGGCGGGGGGTCTCCAGTCTGATACATGGAGGGGCGCGGGGGTCTCCAGTCTGATACATGGAGGGGCGCGGGGGTCTCCAGTCTGATACAGGAGGGGCGCGGGGGTCTCCAGTCTGATACATGGAGGGGCGCGGGGGTCTCCAGTCTGATACATGGAGGGGCGCGGGGGTCTCCAGTCTGATACATGGAGGGGCGCGGGGGTCTCCAGTCTGATACATGGAGGGGCGCGGGGGTCTCCAGTCTGATACATGGAGGGGCGCGGGGGTCTCCAGTCTGATACATGGAGGGGCGCGGGGGTCTCCAGTCTGATACATGGAGGGGGTCTCGTTGAAATGAGCGGGGGTCTCCAGTCTGATACATGGAGGGGCGCGGGGGTCTCCAGTCTGATACATGGAAGGGGCGCGGGGGTCTCCAGTCTGATACATGGAGGGGCGGGGTCTCCAGTCTGATAGGGGAAGGGGGGGTCTCCAGTCTGATACATGGAGGGGCGGGGGTCTCCAGTTGATGAGGGGGGGGGTCTCCAGTCTGATACATGGAAGGGGCGCGGGGGTCTCCAGTCTGATACATGGAGGGGCGGGGGGTCTCCAGTCTGATACATGGAGGGGCGCGGGGGTCTCCAGTCTGATACATGGAGGGGCGGGGGGTCTCCAGTCTGATACATGGAGGGGCGCGGGGGTCTCCAGTCTGATACATGGAGGGGCGCGGGGGTCTCCAGTCTGATACATGGAGGGGCGCGGGGGTCTCCAGTCTGATACATGGAGGGGCGCGGGGGTCTCCAGTCTGATACATGGAGGGGCGCGGGGGTCTCCAGTCTGATACATGGAGGGGCGCGGGGGTCTCCAGTCTGATACATGGAGGGGCGCGGGGGTCTCCAGTCTGATACATGGAGGGGCGCGGGGGTCTCCAGTCTGATACAGATGGAAGGGGGGGGGGGGGGTCTCCAGTCTGATAGATGGAATGGGGAGGGTCTCCAGTCTGACAGATGGAAGGGGGGGGTCTCCAGTCTGACAGATGGAAGGGGGGGTCTCCAGTCTGATTGATGGAAGGGGGGGTCTCCAGTCTGATTGATGGAAGGGGGAGGGGTCTCCAGTCTGATAGATGGAAGGGCGGGGGGTCTCCAGTCTGATAATGGAGGGGCGGGGTCTCCAGTCTGATGATGGAGGGGGGTCTCCAGTCTGATAGATGGAGGGGGGGGTCTCCAGTCTGATCATGGGGGGGGGGGTCTCCAGTCTGATACATGGAAGGGGCGCGGGGGTCTCCAGTCTGATACATGGAGGGGCGCGGGGGTCTCCAGTCTGATACATGGAAGGGGCGCGGGGGTCTCCAGTCTGATACATGGAAGGGGGCGGGGGTCTCCAGTCTGATACATGGAGGGGCGCGGGGGTCTCCAGTCTGATACATGGAGGGCGGGGGTCTCCAGTCTGATACATGGAGGGGGCGGGGTCTCCAGTCTGATAATGGAAGGGGGGTCTCCAGTCTGATACATGGAAGGGGCGCGGGGGTCTCCAGTCTGATACATGGAGGGGCGCGGGGGTCTCCAGTCTGATACATGGAGGGGCGCGGGGGTCTCCAGTCTGATACATGGAGGGGCGGGGGTCTCCAGTCTGATAAGAGGGGCGCGGGGGTCTCCAGTCTGATATGGAGGGGCGCGGGGGTATACATGGAGGGGCGCGGGGGTCTCCAGTCTGATACATGGAAGGGGCGCGGGGGTCTCCAGTCTGATACATGGAGGGGCGCGGGGGTCTCCAGTCTGATACATGGAGGGGCGCGGGGGTCTCCAGTCTGATACATGGAGGGGGGGGGCCTGGAGGGGGGGGGGTCTCCAGTCTGATACATGGAGGGGCGCGGGGGTCTCCAGTCTGATACATGGAGGGGCGCGGGGGTCTCCAGTCTGATACATGGAGGGGCGGGGGTCTCCAGTCTGATACATGGAGGGGCGCGGGGTCTCCAGTCTGATACATGGAGGGGCGCGGGGGTCTCCAGTCTGATACATGGAGGGGCGCGGGGGTCTCCAGTCTGATACATGGAGGGGCGCGGGGGTCTCCAGTCTGATACATGGAGGGGCGCGGGGGTCTCCAGTCTGATACATGGAGGGGCGCGGGGGTCTCCAGTCTGATACATGGAGGGGCGCGGGGTCTCCAGTCTGATACATGGAAGGGGCGCGGGGTCTCCAGTCTGATACATGGAGGGGCGCGGGGGTCTCCAGTCTGATACATGGAAGGGGCGCGGGGGTCTCCAGTCTGATACATGGAGGGGCGCGGGGGTCTCCAGTCTGATACATGGAAGGGGCGCGGGGGTCTCCAGTCTGATACATGGAGGGGCGCGGGGGTCTCCAGTCTGATACATGGAGGGGCGCGGGGGTCTCCAGTCTGATACATGGAGGGGCGCGGGGGTCTCCAGTCTGATACATGGAGGGGCGCGGGGGTCTCCAGTCTGATACATGGAGGGGCGCGGGGGTCTCCAGTCTGATACATGGAGGGGCGCGGGGGTCTCCAGTCTGATACATGGAGGGGCGCGGGGGTCTCCAGTCTGATACATGGAGGGGCGCGGGGGTCTCCAGTCTGATACATGGAGGGGCGCGGGGGTCTCCAGTCTGATACATGGAGGGGCGCGGGGGTCTCCAGTCTGATACATGGAGGGGCGCGGGGGTCTCCAGTCTGATACATGGAGGGGCGCGGGGGTCTCCAGTCTGATACATGGAGGGGCGCGGGGGTCTCCAGTCTGATACATGGAGGGGCGCGGGGGTCTCCAGTCTGATACATGGAAGGGGCGCGGGGGTCTCCAGTCTGATACATGGAGGGGCGCGGGGGTCTCCAGTCTGATACATGGAGGGGCGCGGGGGTCTCCAGTCTGATAGTGGAAGGGGGGGGTCTCCAGTCTGATACATGGAAGGGGCGCGGGGGTCTCCAGTCTGATACATGGAGGGGCGCGGGAGTCTCCAGTCTGATACATGGAAGGGGCGCGGGGGTCTCCAGTCTGATACATGGAAGGGGCGGGGGGTCTCCAGTCTGATACATGGAGGGCGCGGGGGTCTCCAGTCTGATACATGGAGGGGCGCGGGGGTCTCCAGTCTGATACATGGAGGGGCGCGGGAGGGGGGGTCTCCAGTCTGATACATGGAGGGGCGCGGGGGTCTCCAGTCTGATACATGGAGGGGCGCGGGGGTCTCCAGTCTGATACATGGAGGGGCGCGGGGGTCTCCAGTCTGATACATGGAGGGGCGCGGGGGTCTCCAGTCTGATACATGGAGGGGCGCGGGGGTCTCCAGTCTGATACATGGAGGGGCGCGGGGGTCTCCAGTCTGATACATGGAGGGGCGCGGGGGTCTCCAGTCTGATACATGGAGGGGCGCGGGGGTCTCCAGTCTGATACATGGAGGGGCGCGGGGGTCTCCAGTCTGATACATGGAGGGGCGCGGGGGTCTCCAGTCTGATACATGGAGGGGCGCGGGGGTCTCCAGTCTGATACATGGAGGGGCGCGGGGGTCTCCAGTCTGATACATGGAGGGGCGCGGGGTCTCCAGTCTGATACATGGAGGGGCGGGGGGTCTCCAGTCTGATACATGGAGGGGCGCGGGGGTCTCCAGTCTGATACATGGAGGGGCGCGGGTCTGATCTGAGGGCAGTCTGATACATGGAGGGGCGCGGGGGTCTCCAGTCTGATACATGGAGGGGCGCGGGGGTCTCCAGTCTGATACATGGAGGGGCGCGGGGGTCTCCAGTCTGATACATGGAAGGGGGGGGGTCTCCAGTCTGATACATGGAGGGGCGCGGGGGTCTCCAGTCTGATACATGGAGGGGCGCGGGGGTCTCCAGTCTGATACATGGAGGGGCGCGGGGGTCTCCAGTCTGATACATGGAGGGGCGCGGGGGTCTCCAGTCTGATACATGGAGGGGCGCGGGGGTCTCCAGTCTGATACATGGAGGGGCGCGGGGGTCTCCAGTCTGATACATGGAGGGGCGCGGGGGTCTCCAGTCTGATACATGGAGGGGGGGGGTCTCCAGTCTGATACATGGAGGGGCGCGGGGGTCTCCAGTCTGATACATGGAGGGGCGCGGGGGTCTCCAGTCTGATACATGGAGGGGCGCGGGGGTCTCCAGTCTGATACATGGAGGGGCGCGGGGGTCTCCAGTCTGATACATGGAGGGGCGCGGGGGTCTCCAGTCTGATACATGGAAGGGCGCGGGGGTCTCCAGTCTGATACATGGAGGGGCGCGGGGGTCTCCAGTCTGATACATGGAGGGGCGCGGGGGTCTCCAGTCTGATACATGGAGGGGCGCGGGGGTCTCCAGTCTGATACATGGAGGGGCGCGGGGGTCTCCAGTCTGATACATGGAGGGGCGCGGGGGTCTCCAGTCTGATACATGGAGGGGCGCGGGGGTCTCCAGTCTGATACATGGAGGGGCGCGGGGGTCTCCAGTCTGATACATGGAGGGGCGCGGGGGTCTCCAGTCTGATACATGGAGGGGCGCGGGGGTCTCCAGTCTGATACATGGAGGGGCGCGGGGGTCTCCAGTCTGATACATGGAGGGGCGCGGGGGTCTCCAGTCTGATACATGGAGGGGCGCGGGGGTCTCCAGTCTGATACATGGAGGGGCGCGGGGTCTCCAGTCTGATACATGGAGGGGCGCGGGGTCTCCAGTCTGATACATGGAGGGGCGCGGGGGTCTCCAGTCTGATACATGGAGGGGCGCGGGGGTCTCCAGTCTGATACATGGAGGGGCGGGGGTCTCCAGTCTGATACATGGAGGGGGCGGGGTCTCCAGTCTGATACATGGAGGGGCGCGGGGTCTCCAGTCTGATACATGGAGGGGCGCGGGGGTCTCCAGTCTGATACATGGAAGGGGCGCGGGGGTCTCCAGTCTGATACATGGAGGGGCGCGGGGGTCTCCAGTCTGATACATGGAGGGGCGCGGGTCTCCAGTCTGATACATGGAAGGGGCGCGGGGGTCTCCAGTCTGATACATGGAGGGGCGCGGGGGTCTCCAGTCTGATACATGGAGGGGCGCGGGGGTCTCCAGTCTGATACATGGAGGGGCGCGGGGGTCTCCAGTCTGATACATGGAGGGGCGCGGGGGTCTCCAGTCTGATACATGGAGGGGCGCGGGGGTCTCCAGTCTGATACATGGAGGGGCGCGGGGGTCTCCAGTCTGATACATGGAGGGGCGCGGGGGTCTCCAGTCTGATACATGGAGGGGCGCGGGGGTCTCCAGTCTGATACATGGAGGGGCGCGGGGGTCTCCAGTCTGATACATGGAGGGGCGCGGGGGTCTCCAGTCTGATACATGGAGGGGCGCGGGGGTCTCCAGTCTGATACATGGAGGGGCGCGGGGGTCTCCAGTCTGATACATGGAGGGGCGCGGGGGTCTCCAGTCTGATACATGGAGGGGCGCGGGGGTCTCCAGTCTGATACATGGAGGGGCGCGGGGGTCTCCAGTCTGATACATGGAGGGGCGCGGGGGTCTCCAGTCTGATACATGGAGGGGCGCGGGTCTCCAGTCTGATCTCCAGTCTGATACATGGAGGGGCGCGGGGGTCTCCAGTCTGATACATGGAGGGGCGCGGGGGTCTCCAGTCTGATACATGGAGGGGCGCGGGGGTCTCCAGTCTGATACATGGAGGGGCGCGGGGGTCTCCAGTCTGATACATGGAAGGGGCGCGGGGGTCTCCAGTCTGATACATGGAGGGGCGCGGGGGTCTCCAGTCTGATACATGGAGGGGCGCGGGGTCTCCAGTCTGATACATGGAGGGGCGCGGGGGTCTCCAGTCTGATACATGGAGGGGCGCGGGGGTCTCCAGTCTGATACATGGAGGGGCGCGGGGGTCTCCAGTCTGATACATGGAGGGGCGCGGGGGTCTCCAGTCTGATACATGGAGGGGCGCGGGGGTCTCCAGTCTGATACATGGAGGGGCGCGGGGGTCTCCAGTCTGATACATGGAGGGGCGCGGGGGTCTCCAGTCTGATACATGGAGGGGCGCGGGGGTCTCCAGTCTGATACATGGAGGGGCGCGGGGGTCTCCAGTCTGATACATGGAGGGGCGCGGGGGTCTCCAGTCTGATACATGGAGGGGCGCGGGGGTCTCCAGTCTGATACATGGAGGGGCGCGGGGGTCTCCAGTCTGATACATGGAGGGGCGCGGGGGTCTCCAGTCTTCCGTGATACATGGAGGGGCGCGGGGGTCTCCAGTCTGATACATGGAGGGGCGCGGGGGTCTCCAGTCTGATACATGGAAGGGGCGCGGGGGTCTCCAGTCTGATACATGGAAGGGGCGCGGGGGTCTCCAGTCTGATACATGGAAGGGGCGCGGGGGTCTCCAGTCTGATACATGGAGGGGCGCGGGGGTCTCCAGTCTGATACATGGAGGGGCGCGGGGGTCTCCAGTCTGATACATGGAGGGGCGCGGGGGTCTCCAGTCTGATACATGGAGGGGCGCGGGGGTCTCCAGTCTGATACATGGAGGGGCGCGGGGGTCTCCAGTCTGATACATGGAGGGGCGCGGGGGTCTCCAGTCTGATACATGGAGGGGCGCGGGGGTCTCCAGTCTGATACATGGAGGGGCGCGGGGGTCTCCAGTCTGATACATGGAGGGGCGCGGGGGTCTCCAGTCTGATACATGGAGGGGCGCGGGGTCTCCAGTCTGATACATGGAGGGGGGGGTCGCGGGAGGTCTCCAGTCTGATACATGGAGGGGCGCGGGGGTCTCCAGTCTGATACATGGAAGGGGGTTCTCCAGTCTGATACATGGAGGGGCGCGGGAGTCTCCAGTCTGATACATGGAGGGGCGCGGGGGTCTCCAGTCTGATACATGGAGGGGCGCGGGGGTCTCCAGTCTGATACATGGAGGGGCGCGGGGGTCTCCAGTCTGATACATGGAGGGGCGCGGGGGTCTCCAGTCTGATACATGGAGGGGCGCGGGGGTCTCCAGTCTGATAGGGGGCTCTGATACATGGAGGGGCGCGGGGGTCTCCAGTCTGATACATGGAGGGGCGCGGGGGTCTCCAGTCTGATACATGGAGGGGCGCGGGGGTCTCCAGTCTGATACATGGAGGGGCGCGGGGGTCTCCAGTCTGATACATGCAGGGGCGCGGGGGTCTCCAGTCTGATACATGGAGGGGCGCGGGGGTCTCCAGTCTGATACATGGAGGGGCGCGGGGGTCTCCAGTCTGATACATGGAGGGGCGCGGGGTCTCCAGTCTGATACATGGAGGGGCGCGGGGGTCTCCAGTCTGATACATGGAAGGGGCGCGGGGGTCTCCAGTCTGATACATGGAGGGGCGCGGGGGTCTCCAGTCTGATACATGGAGGGGCGCGGGTCTCCAGGTCTCCAGTCTGATACATGGAGGGGCGCGGGGGTCTCCAGTCTGATACATGGAGGGGCGCGGGGGTCTCCAGTCTGATACATGGAGGGGCGCGGGGGTCTCCAGTCTGATACATGGAGGGGCGCGGGGGTCTCCAGTCTGATACATGGAGGGGCGCGGGGGATCTCCAGTCTGATACATGGAGGGGCGCGGGGGTCTCCAGTCTGATACATGGAGGGGCGCGGGGGTCTCCAGTCTGATACATGGAGGGGCGCGGGGGTCTCCAGTCTGATACATGGAGGGGCGCGGGGGTCTCCAGTCTGATACATGGAGGGGCGCGGGGGTCTCCAGTCTGATACATGGAGGGGCGCGGGGGTCTCCAGTCTGATACATGGAGGGGCGCGGGGGTCTCCAGTCTGATACATGAGGGGCGCGGGGTCTCCAGTCTGATACATGGAGGGGCGCGGGGGTCTCCAGTCTGATACATGGAGGGGCGCGGGGGTCTCCAGTCTGATACATGGAGGGGCGCTCCAGTCTGATACATGGAGGGGCGCGGGGGTCTCCAGTCTGATACATGGAGGGGCGCGGGGTCTCCAGTCTGATACATGGAGGGGCGCGGGGGTCTCCAGTCTGATACATGGAGGGGCGCGGGGGTCTCCAGTCTGATACATGGAGGGGCGCGGGGGTCTCCAGTCTGATACATGGAGGGGCGCGGGGGTCTCCAGTCTGATACATGGAGGGGCGCGGGGTCTGATACATGAGGGGCGCGGGGGTCTCCAGTCTGATACATGGAGGGGCGCGGGGGTCTCCAGTCTGATACATGAGGGGCGCGGGGTCTCCAGTCTGATACATGGAGGGGCGCGGGGGTCTCCAGTCTGATACATGGAGGGGCGCGGGGGTCTCCAGTCTGATACATGGAGGGGCGCGGGGGTCTCCAGTCTGATACATGGAGGGGCGCGGGGGTCTCCAGTCTGATACATGGAGGGGCGCGGGGGTCTCCAGTCCTGATACATGGAGGGGCGCGGGGGTCTCCAGTCTGATACATGGAGGGGCGCGGGGGTCTCCAGTCTGATACATGGAGGGGCGCGGGGGTCTCCAGTCTGATACATGGAGGGGCGCGGGGGTCTCCAGTCTGATACATGGAGGGGCGCGGGGGTCTCCAGTCTGATACATGGAGGGGCGCGGGGGTCTCCAGTCTGATACATGGAGGGGCGCGGGGGTCTCCAGTCTGATACATGGAGGGGCGCGGGGGTCTCCAGTCTGATACATGGAGGGGCGCGGGGGTCTCCAGTCTGATACATGGAGGGGCGCGGGGGTCTCCAGTCTGATACATGGAGGGGCGCGGGGGTCTCCAGTCTGATACATGGAGGGGCGCGGGGGTCTCCAGTCTGATACATGGAGGGGCGCGGGGGTCTCCAGTCTGATACATGGAGGGGCGCGGGGGTCTCCAGTCTGATACATGGAGGGGCGCGGGGGTCTCCAGTCTGATACATGGAGGGGCGCGGGGGTCTCCAGTCTGATACATGGAGGGGCGCGGGGGTCTCCAGTCTGATACATGGAGGGGCGCGGGGGTCTCCAGTCTGATACATGGAGGGGCGCGGGGGTCTCCAGTCTGATACATGGAGGGGCGCGGGGGTCTCCAGTCTGATACATGGAGGGGCGCGGGGGTCTCCAGTCTGATACATGGAGGGGCGCGGGGGTCTCCAGTCTGATACATGGAGGGGCGCGGGGGTCTCCAGTCTGATACATGGAGGGGCGCGGGGGTCTCCAGTCTGATACATGGAGGGGCGCGGGGGTCTCCAGTCTGATACATGGAGGGGCGCGGGGGTCTCCAGTCTGATACATGGAGGGGCGCGGGGGTCTCCAGTCTGATACATGGAGGGGCGCGGGGGTCTCCAGTCTGATACATGGAGGGGCGCGGGGGTCTCCAGTCTGATACATGGAGGGGCGCGGGGGTCTCCAGTCTGATACATGGAGGGGCGCGGGGGTCTCCAGTCTGATACATGGAGGGGCGCGGGGGTCTCCAGTCTGATACATGGAGGGGCGCGGGGGTCTCCAGTCTGATACATGGAGGGGCGCGGGGGTCTCCAGTCTGATACATGGAGGGGCGCGGGGGTCTCCAGTCTGATACATGGAGGGGCGCGGGGGTCTCCAGTCTGATACATGGAGGGGCGCGGGGGTCTCCAGTCTGATACATGGAGGGGCGCGGGGTCTCCAGTCTGATACATGGAGGGGCGCGGGGGTCTCCAGTCTGATACATGGAGGGGCGCGGGGGTCTCCAGTCTGATACATGGAGGGGCGCGGGGGTCTCCAGTCTGATACATGGAGGGGCGCGGGGTCTCCAGTCTGATACATGGAAGTCTGGGCGCGGGGGTCTCCAGTTGATACATGGAGGGGCGCGGGAGTCTCCAGTCTGATACATGGAGGGGCGCGGGGGTCTCCAGTCTGATACATGGAGGGGCGCGGGCTTCTCCAGTCTGATACATGGAGGGGCGCGGGGGTCTCCAGTACATGAGGGGCGCGGGTCTGATACATGGAGGGGCGCGGGGGTCTCCAGTCTGATACATGGAGGGGCGCGGGGGTCTCCAGTCTGATACATGGAGGGGCGCGGGGGTCTCCAGTCTGATACATGGAGGGGCGCGGGGGTCTCCAGTCTGATACATGGAGGGGCGCGGGGGTCTCCAGTCTGATACATGGAGGGGCGCGGGGGTCTCCAGTCTGATACATGGAGGGGCGCGGGGGTCTCCAGTCTGATACATGGAGGGGCGCGGGGGTCTCCAGTCTGATACATGGAGGGGCGCGGGGTTCTCCAGTCTGATACATGCAGGGGCGCGGGTGTCTCCAGTCTGATACATGGAAGGGGCGCGGGAGTCTCCAGTCTGATACATGGAGGGGCGCGGGGGTCTCCAGTCTGATACATGGAGGGGCGCGGGTGTCTCCAGTCTGATAGGTGGAAGGGCGCGGGGTCTCCAGTCTGATACATGGAAGGGGCGCGGGGGTCTCCAGTCTGATACATGGAGGGGCGCGGGGTCTCCAGTCTGATACATGGAGGGGCGCGGGGGTCTCCAGTCTGATACATGGAAGGGGCGCGGGGGTCTCCAGTCTGATACATGGAGGGGCGCGGGGGTCTCCAGTCTGATACATGGAGGGGCGCGGGGGTCTCCAGTCTGATACATGGAGGGGCGCGGGGGTCTCCAGTCTGATACATGGAGGGGCGCGGGGGTCTCCAGTCTGATACATGGAGGGGCGCGGGGGTCTCCAGTCTGATACATGGAGGGGCGCGGGGGTCTCCAGTCTGATACATGCAGGGGCGCGGGGGTCTCCAGTCTGATACATGGAGGGGCGCGGGGGTCTCCAGTCCGATACATGGAGGGGCGCGGGGGTCTCCAGTCTGATACATGGAGGGGCGCGGGGGTCTCCAGTCCGATACATGGAGGGGCGCGGGGGTCTCCAGTCCGATACATGGAGGGGCGCGGGGGTCTCCAGTCCGATACATGGAGGGGCGCGGGGGTCTCCAGTCCGATACATGGAGGGGCGCGGGGGTCTCCAGTCTGATACATGGAGGGGCGCGGGGGTCTCCAGTCTGATACATGGAGGGGCGCGGGGGTCTCCAGTCTGATACATGGAGGGGCGCGGGGGTCTCCAGTCTGATACATGGAGGGGCGCGGGGGTCTCCAGTCTGATACATGGAGGGGCGCGGGGGTCTCCAGTCTGATACATGGAGGGGCGCGGGGGTCTCCAGTCTGATACATGGAGGGGCGCGGGGGTCTCCAGTCTGATACATGGAGGGGCGCGGGGGTCTCCAGTCTGATACATGGAGGGGCGCGGGGGTCTCCAGTCTGATACATGGAGGGGCGCGGGGGTCGTCTGATACATGGAGGGGCGCGGGGGTCTCCAGTCTGCTACATGGAGGGGCGCGGGGGTCTCCAGTCTGATACATGGAGGGGCGCGGGGGTCTCTAGTCTGATACATGGAGGGGCGCGGGGGTCTCCAGTCTGATACATGGAGGGGCGCGGGGGTCTCCAGTCTGATACATGGAAGGGGCGCGGGGGTCTCCAGTTTGATACATGGGGGGGCGCGGGTGTCTCCAGTCTGATACATGGGGGGGCGCGGGGGTCTCCAGTCTGATAAATGGAGGGGCGCGGGGGTCTCCAGTCTGATAAATGGAGGGGCGCGGGGGTCTCCAGTCTGATACATGGAGGGGCGCGGGAGTCTCCAGTCTGATACATGGGGTCTCCAGTCTGAGGGGGGCGCGGGAGTCTCCAGTCTGATACATGGAAGGGGCGCGGGGGTCTCCAGTCTGATACATGGAGGGGCGCGGGGGTCTCCAGACTGAGACATGGAGGGGGGCGGGGGTCTCCAGTCTGATACATGGAGGGGCGCGGGGGTCTCCAGTCTGATACATGGAGGGACGCGGGGGTCTCCAGTCTGATACATGGAGGGGCGCGGGGGTCTCCAGTCTGATACATGGAAGGGCGCGGGGAGTCTCCAGTCTGATACATGGAAGGGGCGCGGGGGTCTCCAGTCTGATACATGGAGGGGCGCGGGGGTCTCCAGTCTGATACATGGAGGGGCGCGGGGGTCTCCAGTCTGATACATGGAGGGGCGCGGGGGTCTCCAGTCTGATACATGGAAGGGGCGCGGGGGTCTCCAGTCTGATACATGGAGGGGCGCGGGGGTCTCCAGTCTGATACATGGAGGGGCGCGGGGGTCTCCAGTCTGATACATGGAGGGGCGCGGGGGTCTCCAGTCTGATACATGGAGGGGCGCGGGGTTCTCCAGTCTGATACATGCAGGGGCGCGGGTGTCTCCAGTCTGATACATGGAAGGGGCGCGGGAGTCTCCAGTCTGATACATGGAGGGGCGCGGGGGTCTCCAGTCTGATACATGGAGGGGCGCGTGTGTCTCCAGTCTGATAGGTGGAAGGAAGGGTCTCCAGTCTGATACATGGAAGGGGCGCGGGGGTCTCCAGTTTGATACATGCAGGGGCGCGGGAGTCTCCAGTCTGATACATAGAAGGGGCGCGGGGGTCTCCTGTCTGATACATGGAGGGGCGCGGGCTTCTCCAGTCTGATACATGGAGGGGCGCGGGGGTCTCCAGTCTGATACATGTAGGGGCGCGGGGGTCTCCAGTCTGATACATGGAGGGGCGCGGGGGTCTCCAGTCTGATACATGGAGGGGCGCGGGGGTCTCCAGTCTGATACATGGAGGGGCGCGGGGGTCTCCAGTCTGATACATGGAGGGGCGCGTGTGTCTCCAGTCTGATAGGTGGAAGGAAGGGTCTCCAGTCTGATACATGGAAGGGGCGCGGGGGTCTCCAGTCTGATACATGGAGGGGCGCGGGGTTCTCCAGTCTGATACATGGAGGGGCGCGGGGGTCTCCAGTCTGATACATGTAGGGGCGCGGGGGTCTCCAGTCTGATACATGGAGGGGCGCGGGGGTCTCCAGTCTGATACATGGAGGGGCGCGGGGGTCTCCAGTCTGATACATAGAGGGGCGCGGGGGTCTCCTGTCTGATACATGGAGGGGCGCGGGGTTCTCCAGTCTGATACATGGAGGGGCGCGGGGGTCTCCAGTCTGATACATGTAGGGGCGCGGGGGTCTCCAGTCTGATACATGGAGGGGCGCGGGGGTCTCCAGTCTGATACATGGAGGGGCGCGGGGGTCTCCAGTCTGATACATGGAGGGGCGCGGGGGTCTCCAGTCTGATACATGGAGGGGCGCGGGGGTCTCCAGTCTGATATATGGAGGGGCGCGGGGGTCTCCAGTCTGATACATGGAGGGGCGCGGGGGTCTCCAGTCTGATACATGGAGGGGCGCGGGGGTCTCCAGTCTGATACATGGAGGGGCGCGGCGGTCTCCAGTCTGATACATGGAGGGGCGCGGGGGTCTCCAGTCTGATACATGGAGGGGCGCGGGGGTCTCCAGTCTGATACATGGCGGGGCGCGGGGGTCTCCAGTCTGATACATGGAGGGGCGCGGGGGTCTCCAGTCTGATACATGGAGGGGCGCGGGGGTCTCCTGTCTGATACATGGAGGGGCGCGGGGGTCTCCAGTCTGATACATGGAGGGGCGCGGGGGTCTCCAGTCTGATACATGGAGGGGCGCGGGGGTCTCCAGTCTGATACATGGAGGGGCGCGGGGGTCTCCAGTCTGATACATGGAGGGGCGCGGGGGTCTCCAGTCTGATACATGGAGGGGCGCGGGGGTCTCCAGTCTGATACATGGAGGGGCGCGGGGGTCTCCAGTCTGATACATGGAGGGGCGCGGGGGTCTCCAGTCTGATACATGAAGGGGCGCGGGGGTCTCCAGTCTGATACATGGAGGGGCGCGGGGGTCTCCAGTCTGATACATGGAGGGGCGCGGGGGTCTCCAGTCTGATACATGGAAGTGAGGTAGAAAAGATTCAAATCTGGATTGGGGAGAAGCCTTATGAGAATAAGTTGAGTGAACTCGGCCTTTTCTCCTTGGAGCGACGGAGGCTGAGAGGTGACCTGATAGGGGTGTATAAGATGATGAGAGGCATTGATCGTGTGGATAGTCAGAGGCTTTTTCCCAGATCTGAAGTGGCTACACGAGAGGGCACAGTTTTAAGGTGCTTGGAAGTAGGTACAGAGGAGATGTCAAGGGCAAGTTTTTTTATGCAAAGAGTGGTGAGTGCGTGGAATGGGCTGCCGGCGACAGTGGTGGAGACGGAAACGACAGGGTCTTTTAAGAGTCTCCTGGATGGGTACATGGAGCTCAGAAAAATAGAGGGCTATGGGTAACCCCAGGTAATTTTTAAGTTTAAGGACATGTTCGGCACAGCTTTGTGGGCCAAAGGGCCTGTATCGTGCTGTAGGCCTTCTATGTCTATGTTTCTATCTCTATCCATGGCCTCCTCTGCTGTCACCATGTGGCCAAAATGAAGGTTGGAGGAATGACATCTCATGTTCTCTCTGGGTGCCTCCAACCTGATGACATGAACATTGATTTCTCTAACTCAAGGTCATTCTCTTTCCTCACCTCTCTTTCCATCCCTTTGTCTACTCTCTCATCCCATTTCTTCTCACCTGGCCATCATCTCCCTCTGGCGCCCCTCCTCCTTCCCTTTTTTCCATGGTCCTTTTCTGCTCCCTCACCTATTAGATTCCTTCTTCTTCAGCCCTCTATCCTTTCCACCTATCTCATCCCAACTTCATTCTCTCTACCCCACCCACCCGTCCACCCTCCCCTCACCTATCACCTGCCAGCTTTGATCTCCCACCTGCCTTCTTCCTCTTTCCTTTCTAGTCCTGATAAAGAGTCTCAGTCCAAAGTCTCAACTAGTTATTCCCCTCCATAGCTGCTGCCTGTCCCGATGAGTTTCTCCGGCATTTTGTGCGAGAGGCATGGACCAAGGTGGGGGAAAGGGACTGTGAAGGAGAGAGATCCCAGGGGTCACGGAGGGGTGGGTGGGGATGGGGCAGCCACAGTGGGAATGGTCCCTGTAGAGGAGGGAAATGTAGAGGGAGGAGATGATTGCACCTGCTAGAAAGGAGCTGGCAGCTGAGGCTCCATCCAGAGATTCCTACTCTCCCACCTAACTTCAAGCTCCCCAAACTCCATCGGTACCACCACCATCTCTCACCCAGTTCCAAGCTCCTGGCACCCCTTTTCCTCTGTCCCCCACTGCTGTTCTCACCATGGGCTCCCACCTTCTAACTTTATCCAGTCCTGGATTCCTCATTCCCCACCCTGGACCCCCCATGCCGGACTTCTCCCTTTCTCTTTCCCTGTGCTCATCCCCTCTCACCCGTCCCTATATCAACCCCCTCCCCCCACCTTCCATGACCCCCCCCCTTCCCATACACCCAGCTCCAACCCCTACCAGGGTTTCTCCAAAGACCCCCTCCTCCCACCCCCCGCCCCACACCAAGACCAGCCCCTCTCTGATGCCGAGTGCTGTAATCTTTGTACCCTTGCAGCCATAGTGGGCCTGCCATAATATCCTCCTTCACTCCCGTCACTATTTCACCCCCAATGATGAACCTGACTCAAGTCTCCTTCGCTGCCCTTCCCCTTGGTCACCACCTTTGGGCCTTCTTCCCTGTCCTGAATTCTCCAATTGCACTGACATCAGCGACCTGGGTCTGTTCCACTCCCCTGGCCCGCTCCAACTTCACCTCCATTTCGTTGCACCAGTCAGAACCTGGTCATTAAGCCCACAGTCTAGGGCAGAGCCATTGTAGTCTGGCTGGCTGACCACTACATTGCAGAGGCCAGACACCTCTGGTATCTCCTCATACCAGCCTCTGAACCACACCTCTTCAATGAAAACCAGGCCACAATTGTTAGAGATCTCCCCTCCATAGCCTCTACCCCGATGAAATCAGTCAGTTTATTATCCCAGACAGGTCGTGAAATTTGTTGTTTTGCAACAGCAGTACAGTGCAACACAGAAAATCACTATAAGTTATAACAAAAATATGGTCAAAATTCAGTAAGTATGGACGGCTAATCCGGAAGATTGTGGATGATACCATGATTGGTGGAGTTGTGGATAGTGTAGAGGACTGGCAAAGATTACAGTGATCAGTTGCGGACATGGGCAGAGAACTAGCAGATGCAGTTTAGCCCAGATAAATGTGAGCTGTTGCACATCGGTAGGACAAATGCAAGGAGACGGTACACTGTTAAGGGCAAAGTCCTCAACAGTGTTGCAGAGCAGAGAGATCTTGGGATCCAAGTTCACGGCTCATCGAACGTGGATACACAGGTCAATAAGTTGGTTAAGGAGGCTTATGGAATGCTTGCTTTCGTTAGTTGAGGCATTGAGTTCAGAAGTCAAGAGGTTCTAATGGAATTTTATAAAACTCTGGTTCAGCTACATCTGGAGTATTGCGTACAGTTCTGGTCGCCTCACTATACGAAGGGCGTTGAGGCTTTGGAGAGGGTGCAGATCAGGTTTATCGGGAAGTTGCCTGGTTTGCAGGGAATGTGCTATCGTGAGAGGCTGGACAAACTTGGGTTGTTTCTCTGGAGTGAAGCTGAGAGGAGATCGGATAGAAGTTTATTAGAGGCATAGATAGACTGGGCAGGAAGTATCTTTCTTCCAGCATAGTAGCCATGCATTGAAGGTGAGAGGGATAGGTTCAAAGGGGTTGTGACAGGCAAGTTTTTTTTTAACTCAGAGTGCAGTGGATTCCTGGAATGCACTTTCTGGTAGAAGCAAATACATTAGAGTATTTTAAGAGACACACAGGCACATAGATGTAAGGAACTTGGAGGGATATGGACATTGTGTGTGCAGGAGGGATTAGTTGTAGGGTTTTTAAAATTTACTTTTTAGCTGGTTTGGTACAACTTTATGGGCCGAAGGGCCTGTTCGTGCACTGTACCATTCTATGTTCGAGGGAGTACAAAAGAAGAGAAAGAAGTGAGATAGCATTCATGATCTACTCAGAAATTTGGTGGCAGAGAGGAAGAAGCCGTTCCTAAAATGTTGAGTGTGTGGCTTCAGGTTCCTGTACCTTCTCTAAGATCCTCTTCTAGGTCTCCTGCTTTCACCCACTGAAAATTCTCCTCCAGTCTCCTGTTTTCTAACCAGTGACAATCCTCTTCCAGTCTCCCACTTTCCACCCACCGACAATCCTCCTCCAGTCTCTTGTTTTTCACCCACCGGTAACAACCCCGCACCCCCCCCCCCCCGCCACCTGGAATTATAAGAAAAGTGGAAAGTCTGTAATATTGTCAACGTAGAAAACTGGGATAAAGGACAATGGAAAAATGGCCAATTTGGGAAGAAATATGGATCGGGAAAGTGTTCAGACTACAAGGCATAGCTAGCTGGAACATGAACATTGCAAAATAGCTTTAAGTGTGGAAGAGCTGTACAGAAAGATAAACTGAGTCACGTTGCAAGGACATGACCATAAATTACAGTACCCATTTGCAGGGGGAATGGAGGAAACAGCTCTCTGGCAAAGGAAAGCAAAGTCCCATTTGTCAGGCAGTTACAACAACCCCTGCAGAGATTAAGCAAAGATCCAACGTTGCAAAAGAAAAGTGGTCAACATACAAAATATAAACATAAGAGAGTCTGCAGATGCTGGAACTCCAAGCAACACATAGAAAATGCTCCAGGAACACAGCAGGTCAGGCAGCATCTATGGAAATGTTTTGGGGTGAGAACATTCATCAGGACTAGATGGGGGGAGATGCCAGAATAAAAAAAGGTGGGCAGAGGGAAAGGAGGGTAGCCGGAAGGTGATGGGTGAATCCAGGTGATTGGGGGAGGCGAGTGAAGTATGAAGCTGGGAGGTGATAGGTTTAAAGGGTAAAGGGCTGGAGAAGAAGGAATGTGATAGAAGAGGAGAGTGGACCATGGGAGAAAGGGAAAGAGGAGGGGCACCAGAGGGAGGTAATAGGTAGGCAAGGAAAAGAGAAGACATAAGAGTGTGGAATTGAAGAAGAGTGAAAGGGAGTGGGAAAAATTACCAGGAGCTGGAGAATCAATATTCATGTGGTCAGGTTGGAGGCCTCCCAAATGGAATATGAGGTGTTGCTCCTCCAACCTGAGAGTGAAGCCAAGGACCGACATGTTGGATCCGAAATGAGGATTGGAATCAAAATGTTTGGCCACCGGGAAATCCTGCATTTTGCAGATGGAGTAAAGGTGCTCGACAAAGTGAAATTCCCAATCTAGTGCACGTTGTATGCTGGACCCTACAATGTACAGGAAATCACATCAGGAGCACCAGATACAGTAGATGACTCCAATAGATTCACAGGTGAGGTGTTGCCTAAACTGAAAGGACTGTTTGGGGACTCTGATGAAGGGACTCGGTCGGAAAGGTCAACTGTTTATCCTCTCCACGGACGCTGTCTGACCTGCTGAGTTCCTCCAGCATCTGCAATATCTCTTGTGATAAAGCAAGGTGGATGACAGATGAAATGGTGAAATTGTATGTTACTATGGTAACACCAATCCTATAAATCACTGCAAGATCAGTGGAGTATCTTTGAGCTCACAGTCAAAATGCTTCTGGACAACCAAGCCTGAATAAGCCGATTTGTTCGAGAAACTCACACTGCTGTACGAAAGATCGGGGTTCATTCTTAATTATAAAATTATACTGGGGCCTTAGAACAGCCCGCTTTTCCTCCCACGTTGCAAAGACGTACAAGTTAGTAGGTTAATTGGGCCAGAAGGGCCTGTTATCATACCAAGGTTCCTTTGAATTTTCTTTGCAACTGCGTAGAGCAACCATTGCTCTGCGCAAGAGTTTTACATGGCCTGAAAACTGCATGGCACTCTAGTAAAACTTTTAAAAAATTCCAGATGCACAGCAACAAAGGCTACGGTCATCTCTGTTACTGTGCAGCCGTGCACCTGTACAGCTGAGTGTATTGTACCTGTACATAAATGTACAGAAGGGATAAGCGGGGCAGCCATTGTCGGGAGTAGGTCAGTGGCGAGAGTAGCAGTGACAGGCTTTGGCTGAAAAGAGGCTTCGTTCCGGAACAGGGGTCACCTCTGTGTAAACTGTCTGTTAAGGTTTCCTTTTTATCTTGTTTCCCTCTCTTACTGTACCATCTAAATGGCGGTGGTGTGTTCTTCATGCCGGATGCTGGAGAACTGGGAGGCCCAGAGTCTCCCGGGGAACTACATCTGTGTGAAGCGCATCCAGCTGCAGCTCCTTGAAGACCGTGTTAAGGATCTGGAGCAGCAACTGGATGTTCTTCAGCTTGTGCGAGAGAGCGAGGATATAATTGATCAAAGTTACGGGGAAGTAGTCACCCCCGAAGTTGCAGGAGGCGAGTAGCTGGGTGAATGTCAGGAGAAATGGAAATAGGTAGCTAGAGCAGAGCACCCAGTGGCCATTCCCCTCAAAATCAAGTATACTGCTTTGCATACTTATGTGGGGGAAGATCCTGGGAGAATCTTCGGCAGCAGGTCACAGGCACTGAGCACGGTCCGTGGTTCAGACGGGAAAGAGAGAGAAGAAGGGCGCAGTAGTGACAGGGGACTCAATAGTGAGGGGAACAGACAGGATATTCTGTGGATGTGAGCAGGACACCCAGATGGTATGTTGCTTCCCAGGTGCCAGGGTCAGGGATGTCTCGGATCAGTTTTGGAGAGGGAGGGGGAGCAGCCAGATGTCTTGGTACATATTGGTACCAATGACATTGGAAGGAAACGGTGAGGTCCTGAGAAGAGAATTTAGAGAGCTAGGTAGAAAGCTGAGAAGCAGGACCTCCCGGGTAGTAATTATTTCTGGATTGCTGCCTGTGCCATGTGCCAGAGAGGGTAGAAACGGGAATTTTTGGCAGGTATTTGCGTGGCTGAGAAACGGGTGCAGGGGGCAGGGTTTCAGGTTCTTGGATCTGGGGGAGGTATGACCTGTTCAAAAGTGACGGGTTGCACCTGAACTCAAGGGGGACCAATATTCTCACGGGCAGGTTAGAGCTGTTGGGGAGGGTTCAAACTAATTTGGCGGGAGAGTGAGAACCGGTGTGGAGGAACTCAGGATAGGACAGATGGTAAAGAAGTAAAGATAGCGTGCAGTCGGATTGTCAGGAAGGGCAGGCAGGTGATGGGACAAATTTGCAGCCATCATTGTATTAAGGATGCAGAATCAAAAAAGGAAGCAAAAACAGTACTCAAAGTGTTATATCTCATTGCACGGAGCATAAGAAATAAAGTGGATGATCTTGCTGCACTATTACAGATTGTCAGGTATGATGTGGCCATCACTGAATTGTGTTGCAGTTGGAAGCTGAAT
Source organism: Mobula hypostoma (assembly GCF_963921235.1). NCBI lineage: Eukaryota > Metazoa > Chordata > Chondrichthyes > Myliobatiformes > Myliobatidae > Mobula > Mobula hypostoma. The sequence continues at coordinate 29,769,420 of NC_086106.1, read as the reverse complement.
ATCCAAGGTTACACATTGTATTGGAGGAATATGGAGGTAGGCAGAGGGGATGGTGTGGCTCTGCTGGAGAAGAATGGCATCAAGTCAGTAGAAAGATGTGAGATAGGATCATAGGATGTTGAACCCTTGTGGGTTGAGTTAAGAAACTGCAAGGATAAAAGGACGTTGATGGGAGTTATATACAGGCCTCCCAGCAGTGGCTGGGATGTGGACCATAGGTTACAACAGGAAATAGAAAAGGCGAGTCAAAAGGGCAATGTTATGGTAGTCATGGGAGATTTTAACATGCAGGTCGATTGGGAAAATCAGGTTAGTAATGGATATCAAAAGAGTGAGCTTGTTGAATGCCTAAAAGATGGCTTTTTAGAGCAGTTTGTCGTTGAGCCTACTAGGGGATCAGCTAGACTGGATTGAGTATTATGCAATGTACCGGAGGCGATTAAGGAGCTTAAGGTAAAAGAATGATGATCACAATATGATTGTGTTCAACTTGAAATTTGATCGGGAGAAAGTAAAGTCTGATGGAGCAGTATTTCAGTGGAGTAAGGGAAAATACAGTGGTATGAGAGGGGAGTTGGCCAAAGTAAATTGGAAGGAGCTGCTGGCAGGGATGTCAGCAGAGCAGCAATGGCATGCATTTCTGGGAAAAATGAGGAAGGTGCGGGACATATGTATTCCAAAAATGAAGAAATACACAAATGGTAAAATAGCACAACTGAGGCTGACAAGGGAAATCAAAGCTATTGTAAAAGCAAAAGGTCATACAATAAAGCAAAACTTAGTGCGAAGATAGAGGATTGGGAAGTTTTTAAAAACCTACAGAAAGCAACTAGAAAAAAAATCATTAGAAGGGAGAAGAGGAAATATGAAAGAAAGCTAGCAAATAATATCAAAGTAGATAGCAAAATTTTTCTCAAGTATGTTAAAAATAAAAGAGAAATTAGAGTGGATATAGGACCACTAGAAAATGAGGCAGCAGAAATAATAATAAGGGAAAAGGAGATAGCTGATGAACTAAATAAGTATTTTGCATCAGTCTTCACTGTGGAGGACACTAGCAGTGTGCCTGATGTTGTAGTGTGTGAAGGAAGAGAAGTGGGTGCAGTTACTATTACAAGGGAGAAGGTGCTCAAAAAGCTGGAAGACCTGAAGGTTCATAAGTCACCTGGATCAGATGAACTGCACCCTAGGGTTCTGAAAGAGGTAGTGTTAGAGATTATGGTGGCATTAGAAATGATCTTTCAAAAATCATTGGACTCTAGCATGGTGCCAGAGGACTGGAACATTCCAAATGTCACTTCACTCTTTAAGAAAGGAGGAAAGCAGCAGAAAGGAAATTATAGACCAGTTAGCCTGACCTCAGTGGTTGGGAAGATGTTAGAGTCAATGTTAATGATGAAGTGATGGATTACTTGGTGACACAGGCCAAAGATAGTACAAAGTCAGTGACTGGGTGGCTAAGCATAACTCCAACACCATATACAAGTTTGCTGACGACACCACTGTTGTGGGATGTATCAAAGGGGGTGATGAATCAGCATACGGGAGGGAGATTGAAAACTTGGCTGAATGGTGTAATAACAACAGCCTCTCACTCAATGTCAACAAGACCAAGCAACTGATTGAAAACTTCAGGAGAGGGAAACGAGAGGTCCATTTGCCAGTAACCATAGGAGGATCAGAAATAGAGAGGGTCAATAACTTTAAGATCCTGGAAGTCACTTTCTCAGAGAATCCATCATATAAATATTATTGCAAAGAAAACGCCACACCTCTACTTCCTCAGGAGTCTGCAGAGGTTCGTCATGTAATTGAAAACCTTGGCAAACTTCTATAGATGTGTGGTGGAAAATGTGCTGATTGGCTGCATTACGGCCTGGTTTGGGAACACCAATGCCTTTGAGTGGAAAATCCTACAAAAAGTAGCGGATTCGGACCAGCACTTTACGGGTAAACATCCTTCCAACCATTGAGCACGTCATAGGAAAGCAGCATCCATCATCAAAGATCCTCTCCACCCAGGCCATGCTCTTTTCTCACTGCTGTCATCAGGTTGAAGGCACAAGAGCCTCAGGACTCTCACCACCAGGTTCAAGAACAGTTACTACCCCTCAACCACCCGGCTCTTGAGCAAAAGGGGATAGCTACTCTCATTTAAGGACTCTGTTATCTTGCTATTTAATGCTTTATTGCTATTTATTTATATCTGCATTTGTACAGTTTGTTTACAGTTAACAGTAACTGTTCAATAGATTTGCTAAGTATGCCCACAGAAAAGGAAGCTCGGGGTTGTATGTGGTGACATGTATGACCTCTGATAATAAATTTTACTTTGAACTTTGAACCCATGGACTCACTTCCAAGGAGGCTACAACCCATGTTTTCAATATCATTTACTATTATTAATTTTTTTTGTATTTACCGTTTGATCCTTTACACATTGGTTGTTTTTCAGCCTTTGTGTTGAGTTTTTCACTGATTCTGTTGTGTTTCTTGTACCTACTGTAAAGGTCTGCAGGAAAATAAACCTCAGGGTAGTAAACGGTGATAGATATGTACTTTGATGATAAGTTTACTTTGAACTTTGAAACCTTATCACTGCTAGTAAGCGATATTGTTTTGAATTTCTATGGTAAACACGAGGAAAATCTTTGTAACTAACTTGTACTGAGCGTGAGAACGTGGGAACATGAAAATCGGAATCACACACATCAAAATGCCATTCAGTTCACTCAGTCCATTCTATCTTTCTAACATGGTTTGCTTCCTTCTCCACTCTTCCCCCCACCTCGCCTGCCCTTCAAACAGTTTCAAGTTGCTGGGTGACAATATATCTGAAGATCTATCTGGGCCCAACATATTGATGACCTTATGAGAAAGGCATGCCAGTGGCTCTACTCATTAGCGGTTTGAGATTTGGAATGTCTTCAGCAAATTTCAATAGATGTACTGTGGAGAGGAATCTAACTGGGTGCAACACTGTCAGATACGGAGGCACCAGTGCACCCCTGGAAAAAGCTGCCAAGGGCTGTTAAGCTCGGCTTCATCAATCATGGGCACCGGCCTCTCTAGCATCGAGGACATCTTCAACAGGCAATGCTTCCTAGAAAGGTGGCATTCATCACTGGAGACCCTCACCACCCAGGACATGCCCTCTTCTCATCTCTAGCATCAGGAAGGAGGTACAGGAGCCTGAAGACCAACACTCAACGTTTTAGTACCAAATTCTTCCCCTCCGCCATCACATTTCTGAATAGTCCGTGGACCCATGACCACTACCTCACTTTTTACATCAATTATATTTTTATACACTGTATTTCTTGTTTTAACTTTTTGTTATTGTACTGGAGTGCTGCCACAAAACAACAAATTTCACAACATAATGATAATAAACTTGATTATGTTTCCCTCACTTTCACCTTCCTCCTCCTGGGTATTCTCCTACTTTCGGTGGCTGAAGATAGAGGAGCCTACTGTCTTCGCCCATCTTCTTCAGCAATCACCTCCCAGCTTCTTACATTATTCCCTTCTCCCCCCACCTGGTTTCACCCTTCGCCTTCCTGCTCCTTCACCACCTTCTCATTCTGGCTTCTGCACCAGTCCTGGTGAAAGGTTTCAGCCCAAGACATCGACTGTACATTTTCCTCCACAGATGCTGCTTAACGTGCTGGGTTCCTCCAGCATTTCATGTGTTTTAGAAACACACACACACACTCACAATTGCCTCTGTGTGTCTGTGTTGATCTGCTTGTTCCCCAAGGCCCAGTAGTGATTTCCTCTTTCTACAAGGAGATCCGATTCGTTTCCCGATCAGAGAAGCTCAGTGTTGTAACGCGATGGTCAGGGGAGAGCAGCTGAGGGCCAGAGTATGAAAGGAAAGCAGATCCCTCTGGAGCAAATGGGGGAGACAGAAGTTTAGGGAGATGAAGGGCCTATTGGGGGGAGATGGTAAGGAACATGTGGTCAGTTTGATGCACAATGCTGATTAGAATTATCCAGGGTATTAGGAGATGTGGGTGCCATTCAAAGTCTCTTTCGAAAAGGGCACTGGAAGCAGAGTTCAGTAATTTTTTTAAGGCAGTGGTAGACTCTTGATAAGCGAGGGGGGCGGTGGCGAAGAGTCACTAGGAAGTTACAATCAGACCTGTGGTTGATGCGGTAAAACGGAAGAGTTGGAGTGGACTGCTGCTCCTACACAAGTGCCTGGAAGGGGAAGCTCGATGAACACAGAGAGGAGAGGAAAACAGAAGGATTTTTCAGTACTCCACCATGGATGGTGCCAAGGCCGGCTGCAGAGATGGGCACAGGGTTGGCAATGTCATCCCGTAAAAACCCAGAGCTACAGAAACACCAAAGGCCTCAGCCCTGGGAGAGGAAGGATCTTCGACAGGCTACACCTGGGGACAATTTGAAAGGCTGACCCGTAAGACGACTCATTGCTAACATCAAGGAGGAGGTACAGGAGCCTGAAGACACACACTCAACATTTCAGGAACAGCTTTTTCCCCTCTGTCCTCAGATTTCTGAACGGGTAACGAACCCATGAACACTGTTCTTTTCCTCTCCTTCTGAATTACTAATTTTAATTATATATTATACACTTACTGTAATTTACAGTTTGCATTATGTGTTGTAACACACTGCTGCCACAAAACAACAAATTTTGCAGCATATGCCAGTGATACTAAACCTGACTCTGACTCAGGCGAGCTGCTGTCGGCAGTCAACGCCGCAGTAGAGCTTAGGAAGACGAAGAGTTGGGAAGAGGCTGGTGTGGAGCAACTAGACCGAGGGGCCTCTCGATTGTAAAGGACCCAAGACACGGAGTTTTAGACAAAACGGGTTTATTTGTCACAGGTACAGAATGCTACACTGCAGCCTGGTTATAGTAGTGACGGACATCAGAAGAAACAGACCCCAACTGTGGCCAGCGATCAGCCTTCAATCCTGACAGCACCCAGCAGCAGCGGTACGAGCTGCCCCGTGTGCTTGCGTGTGAACTCAGCAGCAGTAACAAACATGCACAGCATGTGTGATCGGTCTCCTCAGGGTGAATTTGATGGCTTTTCACTGGGCGGCACAACTAAGTGAACCCCATCCCACACCGAGCGGGCAAACGAGCCCTCCGCAGTATGAATCAACCGGTGCGTCAGCAGCTGGGACGAGCGGGCGAACGCCTTCCCGCACAAGGAGCAGGCGAACGGCTTCTCCCCGGTGTGAACGCGCCGGTGCTTCAGGAGCTGGGACGACTGGACAAAGCCCCGTCCGCACTCGGAGCAGGTGAACGGCCTCTCCCCGGTGTGGATGCGCTGGTGTATCAGCAGGTTGGACGAGCGGGCGAACCGCTTCCCGCACATGGAGCAGGGGAACGGCTTCTCCCCGGTGTGAACTTGCTGGTGGATCAGCAGCTCCGAGGAGCGGCTATACCCCTTCCCGCACTCGGAGCAGGTGAACGGCCTCTCCCCGGTGTGGATTTGCTGGTGGATCAGCAGGCTGGACGACCGGGCGAATCTCTTCCCGCACTCGGAGCAGCTGAATGGCCTCTCCCCGGTGTGAACCCGCTGGTGCGTCATCAGGCTGGACGACTGGGTGAATCTCTCACCGCACTCGGCGCAGGTGAATGGCCGCTCCCCAGTGTGAACCCGCTGGTGTCTCACCAGGTGGGACGACTGGGTGAAGCCCTTCCCGCACTCGGAGCAGGTGAACAGCCTCTCCCCGGTGTGAAACTGCTGGTGCCGCATCAGGCTTGATGAGCGGGTGAACTTCTTCCCACAGTCGGGGCAAGCGAACAGCCTCTCCCCAGTGTGCACTGTCTGGTGCGTCAGCAGGTGGGACGACCGAGCGAACCCCTTCCCACATTCCGAGCAGGCGAACAGCTTCCCCCCGGCGTGACTTCGCCGGGGTGTCATCTTGCTCGGCGGCCCCTCTCCCACTCTCAGTGCGGCCGAACGGCCTCTCCGCGGCGCGGACGACTGAGCGAATCCCCTTCCCACACCGGGAGCAGGCGGGTGTCCAATCTCCAGTGAGGACGTGCCTCAGGGTTCGGCATCAATGAATTTCCAACGGGTGCACGAGACACTGAACTTCATTCCCGGCAAAAAGCAATTACGCGAGGACGGAAAACCTTCACAACAATCCACACCAGTACCCCAATTTTATCATGGAAATACTTGCTCCCTTTTCAAACTTGTGAAGAAAAGTCACGTAGCTTCTCGCCAGGGTGGTTCATCAGAAGGTAACATACATGTTTGTGTTTTCCATGGAGAGATGGTGGCGCTCCCTCCTCGGGCTGAGGTTCCCGCCACAGTCGGGGCACTTGAACACTCTCACAGCCGGACAGACCACCCCGTGGATTGTAACCTTTTCTCAGAGATAAAACAGACGAGCATCTTCCCTTCCGTATCAAAGGTCAACGACAGGCAGGGGGGGATGAACCCACAGTGCAGATCCGATGTGATGTTGAGTTTGCGAGCTGTCCATTCACACGTCCTCTGCCTGTTCTACCCTGTTAGAGGAGTTGACAGAAAACTTCAGTGAGTATGTGACAGTATCTCCGATCAGGTAACTAGTCTCTGCGGTGAGGCTCAGCCCAAAATGATGGAGTAGTTCCTCGCCTTCTAACTGAGCACGTTTCAGACATCTGGACTGAATGCCTCAAACTCTCTAACTTTCTTCTGACTGATGGGGCCATTAACTGCCATTTGTCTCTGCAAGGAAAGAATGAAACTTGATTCCCCCTTGGGAAATGCTAAAATATGTAACACCAGACAGAAGCTTGTTAGTCTGGGACGTGGAACTGTTTTTTGAGACAGTGCACAGGAATGTTTTGAGAACAGTGTGAGCAGCAGTCGAAGGTCTTGAGAGTAAAGAATGGCAGGAATATGTTTGTCTGCAAAAGGACCAGGGTAAATGTTATGATAGAGATGATGAAGGGTTGGAAAAGGGACAATTTCTTTGCGCAGGTGGCAATCTTCTGTTAGGTTGTGAGCAGTGCACAGAGTTGGAGACGGAGACAAGGAGAGAGAGAAAGAAAGAAAAAGAGAGAGAGACACAGAGAGAGAGAGAGAGAGAGAGAGAGAGAGAGAGAGAGAGAAAAGGGGGGAGGGAGGGGGGAGAGAGAGAGAGAAGGGGGTGAGGGGAGAGGCAAGGGGGGAAGACGGGGGGGTGGAGGAGAGACAAGGGGGAGGAGGGTCGGGGAGGGACTCAGGTGGAGGGGACACATGGGTGGGAGAAACAAGGGATGGAGAGATAGAGATACAATGGGACAGAGACAGAAACATGGGGGGGAGAGAGAGAGAGAGAGAGAGAGAGACAGACACACACACGAGGAGAGATAGAGAGACTAGGGGAGAGATTGTGTGTGCGCTGTCGTGTGTCTACAGTTCTCTCCATCAGTATATTGTGTGGACTGGCTTCGTGATTGGTTGATAAATATTATTTTGTCTCTTTTACTACCTTCACAGGCGCAGTCGCAGGAAGGCAGCGTCTATCATCAGGGACCCCCACCACCCAGGCCACGCTGTCTTCTCGCTGCTGCCATCAGGAAGGTGATTCAGGAGCCTCAGGACCCACACCACCAGGCTCAGGAACAGTTATTACCCCTCGACCATCAGGGTCCTGAACCAGAAGGGATAACTTCACTCACCCCAACTCTGAACTGTTTCCACAACCTATGGACTCACTTTAAAGGACTCTACAGCTCACGTTCCCAATATAGAAACATAGAAAATAGGTGCAGGAGTAGGCCATTCGGCCCTTCGAGCCTGCAGTGCCACTCAGTACGATCATGGCTGATCATCCAACTCAGAACCCTGTACCTGCCTTCTCTCCATACCCCCTGATCCCCGTAGCCACAAGGGCCATATCTAACTCCCTCTTAAATATAGCCAGTGCAATGGCCTCAGCTGTTTCCTGTGGCAGAGAATTCCACAGATCCACCACTCTCTGTGTGAAGAAGGTTTTCCCTCATCTTGGTCCTAAAAGGCTTCCCCTTTATCCTCAAACTGTGACCCCTCGTTCTGGACTTCCCCAACATCGGGAACAATTTTCCTGCATCTAGCCTGTCCAATCCCTTTAGAATTTTATACGTTTCAATAAGATCCCCCCTCAATCTTCTAAATTCCAGAGAGTATAAGCCGAGTCGATCCAGTCTTTCATCATATGAAAGTCCTGCCATCCCAGGAATCAATCTGGTGAACCTTCTTTGTACTCCCTCTATGGCAAGGATGTCTTTCCTCAGATTAGGGTTATTTAAGGCTTATTTATTATTATTATTATCTTTTTTTTTGTATCTGCTCAGTTTACTGACTTTTGTTTTGGTTGGTTGTCCATCTTTGTCATGTGTGGTTTTTCAATGACTCTATTGTGTTTCTTTGTGTTTGGTGTGAATGCCCGCAAGAAAACGAATCCCAGTGTTGTACATGGTGACGTATATGTACTTTGACAATAAATTTACTTTGAACTTTTAACCATATTTTTCTGTATTTTATTCTGTATATAACTGTAATAATTTCTTGTGACCTTTATTGAGTGTACAGTGCCTCCTTTGTTCGTGGACACCTCTTGCTGCTGAATCAGAAAGGAACAATGAACAGACGGTAAAATAGTTTTATTACAATCTCTCTGTGCTGTGGCCTAGTTTTTCTCTCCAGCTGACACACTTCACCTGCTGCTGACATAACACAGTCAGAGTCTGTGCCTCTCCCTGCCACAGGGATCCATTAGGTCTCAGCGAATAAAACCGATTCATTTAGCTCTGCCCTCCTGCCTCTGGTACTGACATCTCACTTGTTTTCCATCTCTCCCAGTTCTGACAAGGCCTCCCAGACCCAAAGCATTAACTTGTTCTCTTTACACAGATGCCAACTCACAACAACAGAACACTATAAGACCCAACATATCGGAGCAGAATTAGGCCATTTCATTTTGACTGATCCATTTTCCCCTCAGCCCCAATATCCTGCCTTCTCCCCATATCCCTTCATGCCCTGACCAATCAAGAATCTATCAACCTCTGCCTTAAATATACCCAATGACTTGGACTCCACAGCCATCATAACTCTCTCGCTAAAGAAAGTTGTCCTCTTCTCCATTCTAAAAGGACTTTCCTCTATTGCGAGGTTCTGTCCTCTGGTCTTAGATTCTCCCACCATAGGAAAGATCCTCTCCATATCCAGTTGACTGAGGTAGTTCAACATTCAACAGGTTTCACTGAGGTCACCCCCCATTCTTCTGAATTCCAGTGAGTAGAGACCCCCAAGCTATCAAATGCTCCTCACGTGACAAGCCTTTCAATCCCGGAATCATTTCCGTGAACCTCCTTTGAACCCTGTCCAGTTTCAGCACATCCCTTCTTAGATAAGGGGTCCAAAACTGCCCACGATACTCCAAGTGAGGCCTCACTGGTGCTTTATAAAGCCTCAACATTACACCCTTGCTTTTATATTCCCGTCCTCACCACCAATTCAATCTGCGAATTAACTTTTAGGGAATACTGCCCAAGGACTCCAAATCCCGTAGTGCCTCTGATTTTTGAATTTTCCCCCATGCTTTCATTTCTTCTACCAAAGTGCATGACCACACACTTCCTGACACTGTATTCCATCTGCCACTTCTTTGCCCATTCTCCTAACCTGTCCTTCTCTAGCCCCTCAAAACTACCTGCCCCTCCCTCCACTTATCAGCCACAGCTCAGTGATGCCCACAACGTCATACCCGACAATCTCTTAGCTGTGCTATAAGAACATCCATATACTGCATGCCTTCAAATACAACATCTTCAGGCCTATACTCACCACCCTTTTTGATTTTGCCCCCATGTTACACTTCAACTCATCCCACTGACTGCAATGTTGCCCCATCATCTGCTTGTCCTTCCTCACAGTCTCACTCTGGTCCTGCCCCGTCCACAGCCCTATCACTCCAGTTCCCATTCCCCTGCTAAATTATTCTGAATACTCCCCAGCTGTTTCAGCACACCTGCCCGCAAGGATATTGGCTCCCTCAAGTTCCGGTGTGTAACCTGTCCTTTTTGTAAAGGTCACATCTTCCCCAGAAGCGATTCCAACGATCAGAGATCTGAAACCCTGCCCCAATTCCTCGGCCACTTATGCATTTGCCAAATCACCCTATTACTGTCACTGGTGTGTGGCACACGCCACAATCCAGAGATTGCTACCCCAGAGCTCCGCTTTTCAGCTTTCTACCTAACTCCCTATTAGGGTGATTGGAGGTGGAGAGGGTACATAACTTCAAATTCCCTGGTGCTCTATCAGAGAACCTGTCCGGGGATCAGTAAGTAAACGCCATCACAAAAAGAGCACAAGACCACCTCTACTGCGTTAGGAGTTTGTGCAGATTCGGCATGACATCGAAAAGTTTGACAAACTTGTACAGATGCGCAGTGGCGAGTATCCTCACTGATTGCATCACGGCCCGGTGTGGAAACAGTCCATCACAGGCAAGACCCTCCCCACTAGGACCAGGAACAGTTATTACCCTTCAACCATCAGGCTCCTGAACCGGTGTGGGTAACTCGGACTTTAGACACAACACTGAGCCATGTCATCCGCAGAAATCCTCTGATGACTCAGCAATAGTTGGGTGTATAAAGGGAAGACGGGAGGATGAGTACAGGACTCTGGTGGAGGACTTTGTCAGATGGTGCAAGCTGAATCATCTGCATCTCAACATCAGTCAGACACAGGAGATGGTGATGGACTCTAGGAAGACTGAGCCTGCACTGGTCCCTGTTACTACTGATGGTGAGGACCTACAAGTACCTGGGGGTGCACCTGGATGACAGACTTGAGTGGAGCACCAACACAGAGGCTGTGTATAAGAAGTCACCTTTACTTCCTGAGGAGACTGAGGTCCTTTGAAGTGTGCAGGTCTCTGCTTCACATGATCTACCAGTCTGTTGTCGCTAGTACAATCTTCCATGTGGTGGTGTGCTGGGGCAATGGCATCAACACGGCTGATGCCAACAGGCTCGATAAACTGATTAGAAAGGCTGGCTCTGTTATAAGACTCAAACTGGACACACTGCAGGCTGTGGTAGAACAAAAGACCCTGTGTAAAACCCTGGCAGTTCTGGACAATGTTTCTCACCCTCCGCAGGCCACCTTGGCTGAACAGAGGAACACTTTTAGTGACAGACTTAGACAACTACGCTGCTCCAAAGAGCGATATATGAGGTCATTCTTACCCTCAGCCACTAGGCTCGATAATGAATCAACCTATAGCTGGGGAATTGATGACCCCCTCCTGTTTCTGAGTTAACAATTTTTATTCTTTCTTACTTCTCTTTTAATATTTGTATATCTACGCACTTGTAATGCTACCGTGACACTGTAATTTCCTTTGGGATCAATAAAGTATCCACCTGTCTATCTTAACTCACCTCAACTCTGAAATATTCCACAACCTACGGACTCACTTTCAAGGACTCTACAACTCATTTTCTCAGGTTTGTTTGTTTGTTTGTTTATTTATTGTGCTTGTATAATTTGTCTTCTTTTGCACATTTGTTGTTTGCCAATCTTTGTGAGTTTTTCATTTATTCTATTGTATTTCTTTTCCCTACTGTGAATGCCTGCAAGAAAATGGAATCTCAGGGTAGTAAATGGTGACATCTACATACTTTTATAATAAATTTACAGTACTTCAAACTTTGAGGTAAGTTTGGAGAGGGGAACAAAGAAGAAGAAAACTGGTTGGGGGTTTGGGGTTAGATGTTCTAGCTGCCGTCTTCCGGGTGAGTGATATGCTAGTTTTTTTGTGCAAGGGAGGGGATTGGTGGTTTGGGGTTTGTAAGATTTTGTTTTTTGTGTGTGTGTGTGTGTGTGTGGGGGGGGGAAGATGATGACCCTTCTTTGAAGGTATGAGACGTGAATTAGCTAAGATAGACTGGCAAATGACACTTAAAGGATTGACGGTGGATATGCAATGGCAAGCATTTAAAGGTTGCATGGATGAACTACAACAATTGTTCATCCCAGTTTGGCAAAAGAATAAATCAAGGAAGGTAGTGCACCCGTGGCTGACAAGAGAAATTAGGGATAGTATCAATTCCAAAGAAGAAGCATACAAATTAGCCAGAGAAAGTGGCTCACCTGAGGACTGGGAGAAATTCAGAGTTCAGCAGAGGAGGACAAAGGGCTTAATTAGGAAGGGGAAAAAAGATTATGAGAGAAGACTGGCAGAGAACATAAAAACTGACTGTAAAAGCTTTTATAGATATGTAAAAAGGAAAAGACTGGTAAAGACAAATGTAGGTCCCCTACAGACAGAAACAGGTGAATTGATTATGGGGAGCAAGGACATGGCAGACCAATTGAATAATTACTTTGGTTCTGTCTTCACGAAGGAGGACATAAATAATCTTCCAGAAATAGTAGGGGACAGAGGGTCCAGTGAGATGGAGGAACTGAGCGAAATACATGTTAGTAGGGAAGTGGTGTTAGGTAAATTGAAGGGATTGAAGGCAGATAAATCCCCAGGGCCAGATGGTCTGCATCCCAGAGTGCTTAAGGAAGTAGCCCAAGAAATAGTGGATGCATTAGAGATAATTTTTCAAAACTCTTTAGATTCTGGACTAGTTCCTGAGGATTGGAGGGTGGCTAATGTAACCCCAATTTTTAAAAAAGGAGGGAGAGAGAAGCCGGGGAATTATAGACCGGTTAGCCTAACGTCAGTGGTGGGGAAACTGCTGGAGTCAGTTATCAAGGATGTGATAACAGCACATTTGGAAAGCGGAGAAATGATCGGACAAAGTCAGCATGGATTTGTGAAAGGAAAATCATGTCTGACGAATCTCATAGAATTTTTTGAGGATGTAACTAGTAGAGTGGATAGGGGAGAACCAGTGGATGTGGTATATTTGGATTTTCAAAAGGCTTTTGAAAAGGTCCCACACAGGAGATTAGTGTGCAAACTTAAAGCACACGGTATAGGGGGTAAGGTATTAGTGTGGGTGGAGAATTGGTTAGCAGACAGGAAGCAAAGAGTGGGAATAAACGGGACCTTTTCAGAATGGCAGGCGGTGACTAGTGGGGTACCGCAAGGCTCAGTGCTGGGACCCCAGTTGTTTACAATATATATTAATGACTTGGATGAGGGAATTAAATGCAGCATCTCCAAGTTTGCGGATGACACGAAGCTGGGCGGCAGTGTTAGCAGTGAGGAGGATGCTAAGAGGATGCAGGGTGACTTGGATGGGTTGGGTGAGTGGGTAAACTCATGGCAGATGCAATTTAATGTGGATAAATGTGAAGTTATCCACTTTGGTGGCAAAAATAGGAAAACAGATTATTATCTGAATGGTGGCCGATTAGGAAAAGGGGAGGTGCAACGAGACCTGGGTGTCATTATACACCAGTCATTGAAAGTGGGCATGCAGGTACAGCAGGCGGTGAAAAAGGCGAATGGTATGCTGGCATTTATAGCGAGAGGATTCGAGTACAGGAGCAGGGAGGTACTACTGCAGTTCTACAAGGCCTTGGTGAGACCACACCTGGAGTATTGTGTGCAGTTTTGGTCCCCTAATCTGAGGAAAGACATCCTTGCCATAGAGGGAGTACAAAGAAGGTTCACCAGATTGATTCCTGGGATGGCAGGACTTTCATATGAAGAAAGACTGGATGAACTGGGCTTGTACTCGTTGGAATTTAGAAGATTGAGGGGGGATCTGATTGAAACGTATAAAATCCTAAAGGGATTGGACAGGCTAGATGCAGGAAGATTGTTCCCGATGTTGGAGAAGTCCAGAACAAGGGGTCACAGTTTGAGGATAAAGGGGAAGCCTTTTAGGACCGAGATTAGGAAAAACTTCTTCACACAGAGAGTGGTGAATCTGTGGAATTCTCTGCCACAGGAAACTGTTGAGGCCAGTTCATTGGCTATGTTTAAGAGGGAGTTAGATATGGCCCTTGTGGCTACAGGGGTCAGGGGGTATGGAGGGAAGGCTGGGGCGGGGTTCTGAGTTGGATGATCAGCCATGATCATAATAAATGGCGGTGCAGGCTCGAAGGGCCGAATGGCCCACTCCTGCACCTATTTTCTATGTTTCTATGTTTCTTTTCAACTACTTCCACGTTGTTTCTTTGTGTCGTGGCTATCTGGAGAAGATGAATCTCAGAGTTGCATTCATTTGGTAATAAAATGAACCTCTGGACCTTTAAAAAGTGAGTGCATGCAGGAGAACGCAGAGAGTGTAGGTTACTTCAAATAGGAAAAGTGTTCATACCTTTGGCAGAATTTGAAATATTATCCATCCAATTTGCACTTAGCCTCTCCAAAGCATTGGAGAAAGCCAAAGGAGGTCAGTGGGGGAGTGGGATGGAGGGTTAAAATGACGCCCAACCAAAAGCTCAAGGAAGCCTTTACAAACACAGTTTTTACCAATGCAAAGGAGGCTACATTGCCGGTACTGAATACAGCAGACCAGGATGGAAGAGGTACAGTTGAACCTCTGGAAGGGACTTTAGGCAAACATTTCACAGAGCAAACCTCCCGCCCACTCTGCATCCAACTACATCCTGGCAATCTTTGCTCTTGCTCTTCCCTCCTAACCCCGGTGCAGAAATAACCCAAAACCTTGACTTACGCTATTTGCCTCCCCAGATTCGGGTGTAAATGCACAAAGCGCACTTAGTAAACTTGCTGATGATACTAAAGTAGTGGGTACTATGGACAGTGTAGAAGGTTACGAGAAATCACAGGGGAATCCTAATTGGCTAGGCATGTGCACTGAGGATGGGCAAATGGCTTTCCATCACAATAAACCCAAGGTATTGCATTTTGGAAGATCAAACCAGGGTAGGACTGACACAGTGAATATTTGGGACCTAGGGAGTGTCATAGAACAGAGGGACCAAGGAGTGCAAAGTGCACAATTTACTGAAAGCAACATCTCGGGAAGATAGGGTGGTGAAGGTGGTGTTTGACACATTGGCCTTCATCAGATAGGGCAATAAGTATAGAGTTTAGAAATTACGATGCTGATGCGACCTCACTTAGAGTACAGTTTTGATCACCCTGTTATAGGAAAGATTGTAGTAAATTAGAAAGAGTGCCTCCAGCACCCAGGGCATGCCCTTTTCTCACTGTTACCATCAGGTAGGAGGTACAGAAGTTTAAAGGCACACAGTCAGCAATTCAGGAACAGCCTCTTCCCCTCTGCCATCTGATTCCTAAATGGACGTTGAACCCATGAACACTACCTCACCTTTTAAATACATATTATTTCTTCTTTATGCATGATTTTTAATCTAGTCAATATACATATACTGCAATTGATTTACTCACTTTTTTTTCTCCTATATTATGTATTGCATTAGAACGTAAAACACAGAACAGTACAGCACAGTGCCGATCCTTGAACTGTTGCTGCTAAGTTAACAAATTTCACAACACACGCTGGTGATAATAAACCTGATTCTGATTCTGAAAGAGTGCACAAACCATTGACCAGAATACTGTCTAGACTTGGATGTCTAAATTCTAAGGGAAAGGCTAGCATTGTATTTTCTGAAATGGACTTGATAATCAAGTGTGGCCTGACATTGGTCTACAGGATTATGAGGAGCATAGACAGCGTGAAATCACAGAGAGATTTAACCTGGAAAGAGGATGCTAAAGACAAGAGACCTTAGCTTATGATCAGAGGCAAAATATTTTAAAAGGACATTAGGGCAGCTTCTTCCTGCAATGGGTGGTGAGTATTTGGAACAGACTACCAGAAATAGTGGCTGAGGCAGACACATTAGCAATGTTAATGTCTATCCAGATAAGAGAAATGTATAAGGCCATGGATCAAACGTGAACAGATGGGACTGACTCGCTACACAACACTGATAGTATGCGCAAAGAGACAATTTCTGGACTCTTTGACGCTATGAAATGTGGAGTTCTTCCAACGTCGTGTTATTTTTTTAATCCCAAATTCCAGAATCGGCAGCTCTTTAGTTCACATATTGTCCCATCTACGTTCCTAAGTGCTCAACCTGTGGCCCATGGCTGCCTCTTTACCCATAACACCCCACGAACGAGAAACCGATCTATCCTCCACGCACTCCAAGAAACACGCATGCGCATTGTGGCCTCTGGGCCGAGATGGCGTCAGCGCATTCGGATCAAAGGCTGAAGGGAGAGTGGAAGGGCCGGGATTGTGCCAGCGTGTGTATCCGAAAGTCGCACCGATTCTTCCCCCCAACCGCAGACTGCTCCAGGCCGGACCCCTATGCTAATAAATCTGCCGCCCGGCGTCCCGTTCCTACCTGCCGCCGATTCCCCCTGAGCTTTTGTCCACTCAGCGCGCGAGCCCCTTTCCGGCACGACTTCCGGTTCTCGGCGCCTGCGCACTCGGCGCGCACGGTGAATGCGGGAGCGTGGGGATCGCTGGCGAGAGCAGCGGCTCCGCTCAAAACTCGGTAGCTAATCTAATACAGCAGTGTGAAATTGTGGATGGCATTGCAAAGTCTTCCTTACAGAGCAGGCAAGTAGAAATTAGAGTTCCCCTCGGCAGAGCAGAATTGAGAAGTAGGATTAAAAAAGTATAGAGAAGAAGTGTCAGGAGGATTGGAAAAATGAACTAAGGGGTAGGCATTATTTTTCTAGGCACCCACTAATTAGAAAGGTCTCAGACTGTTATCTTTTAAATCGTAGAGATATGGTGAAATTTACAAGACTTCGGTTGGGGCATTGTGGGCTAAACTATTATTTAAAGATAATAGGAAAACATCCTACTGGATTATGCGACTTTGGTAGTCCAGAGACAGTCCAGCATGTTTTGCTGAGCTGTAATCGATACAAAATCGAAAGAAGCATGTTGTTCAAGAGGCTATCTGGCTTAAATTTATTTTGGTTTTCTATTAAATCTTTGTTTGGCCATCAAGAGAAACAACATCTGATTGAAGAGTCTATTACTCAGTTTATACGTGAGACTAGGTTGTATTCGAGAATTTGAGTTCCTTGAAATTCTTTAATTAATTATACATCCTGCGGAGGGCTGTAATACGCCTAGCTGCGTCTAAACAGCCGGAAATAGAAGAAGAAGAAAACATGTGCTGGAAATTAGAAATAAACGAACAGAAAATGTTGTAAACACTCATAAGGACAATCGACCTTTATGCAGCATTGGTAGGACCCGATGAGGAGACAGACCCTGCAAGGTGAGGTATGCAAACAACAGGAATTCTGTAGATGCTGGAAATTCAAGCAACACACATCAAAGTTGCTGGTGAACGCAGCAGGCCAAGCAGCATCTCTAGGAAGAGGTAGAGTCGACGTTTCAGGCCGAGACCCTTCGTCAGGACTAACTGAAGGAAGAGTTAGTAAGAGATTTGAAAGTGGGAGGGGGAGGGGGAGATCCAAAATGATAGGAGAAGACAGGAGGGGGAGGGATGGAGCCAGGAGCTGGACAGCTGATTGGCAAAGGGGATATGAGAGGATCATGGGACAGGAGGCCCAGGGAGAAAGACAAGCGGGGGGGGGGCGGAATCCCAGAGGATGGGCAAGGGGTATAGTCAGAGGGAGAAAAAGGAGAGAGAGAGAAAGAATGTGTGTATATAAATAAATAACGGATGGGGTACGAGGGGGAGGTAGGGCATTAACGGAAGTGAGAGAAGTCAATGTTCATGCCATCAGGTTGGAGGCTACCCAGACGGAATATAAGGTGAGGTATGCAATCTGTGGAATACAGAACAGCACAATTCAGACCCTTCTGCCAAACTTTTAACCTGCTCTAAGATCAATCTAACCCTTTCCTTCCACACTTCCCTCTATGTTTCTGTCATCCAAGTGCCCAAGATATTATCTGAAATGTCGCCAATGTATCTGCTTCTATCACCACGCACCACAGTGCCATCACACACTTACCACTCTACCGTTCCAAAAACAACCTAACTCTGATATTACCCCTATACTCTATACCAATCACCTTAAAATTATAAACACGAGAACATCTGCAGATGCTGAAAATGCAAAGCAACACACACAAGATGCTGGAGGAACTCGGCAGCTCAGGCAGCATCCATGGCAGAGAGTAAACAGCCGATGTTTTGGGCCGAGATCCTTCATCAGGGACTTTAAAATTATGCCCTTGTGTATTAGACATTGGTGCTGTGGGGAAAAGGGACAGGCTGTCCACTCTACCTACGTCTCACGCATCACTATTGCGTAACCCTCATCCTCCTTAACTCCAAAGAGAAAAGCCTTGGCTTGCTCAACCACTCCTCAGCCGAGGTGCTCTCTGGTTCAGTCAGTATCCTGGGAAATCTCAGCACCTCTCCAGAGCTTCCACAGCCATTTATAATGAGGGGACCAGAGATTAGATTAGATTATGAGGACACTCAGTCCTCTTTTATTGTCATTTAGAAATGCATGCATGCATTAAGAAATGATCCAATGTTTCTCCAGAGTGATATCACAGAAAAACAGGACAAACCAAAGACTAACAGTGACAGAACCACATAATTATAACATATAGTTACAGCAGTGCAAAGCAACACCATAATTTGATAAAGAGCAGACCATGGGCACGGTTAACAAAAAGTCTCAAAGTCCCGATCGACTCCCGAGTCCCCGATAGCAGGCGGCAAAAGGGAGAGACTCCCTGCCATAAACCTCCAGGCACCAACAACTGCCGATGCATTGGAAGCAGCCGACCCTGAGTCCGTCCATCCGAAAACTTCGAGCCTCCGACACAGCCTCCCGAGCGCCTTTGACCTCGCCCCGGCTGCCGAAACAAGCAAAGCCGAGGATTCAGGGCCTTCTGCTCCAGAGATTCCAGAGCACACAGTAACAGCGGCAGCGAAGCGGGCATTTCAAAAGTTCCTCCGTACTCTCACGTCCGTCTCCATCAAATCAGAATTGTGCACGGTACCCTACTTGACACATAACAGATATCATTCACCGGAGTGGCCGCACGCAGTGAACACAATACTCCAAGTGTGGTCTAACCAGAATGTTAAAGAGTTGCAGAGTCTTGCAGCTCTTGAACTCAATCCCCTGACTAATGAGGCCCACACACTGTACACCTTCTTAACCACCTTATCAACTTGTGCGGCAACATTGAGAGATCATGGGACATGAACCCCAAATCCCGCTGTTCATCCACATTTCTAATAATCCTGTCAGTAACCTCACATTTTTGACCTTCAAAGTGAATCACTCCACACCTTTCCAGATTAAACTGCATCTGCCACGTCTTAGCCCAGCTCTTCATCCTGTCAACGTCCCTGTTCTAATCTACAATCTTCCACACCATCCACAACACCACCTACCTTCATATCATCTGCAAACTTATTAAACCTTCCACTTCCTCATCTAAGTCATTTATAAAAGTCACTAAGAGCCTGGTGGTGGGGGGGGGGGGGGCGGGTGTTGTTGAACAGATCCCTGTGGAACACCACTGGTCATAAACCTCCAGACAGAATATGCTCCATCTATAAGCACCCCCCCCCCCGCCTACTGTGGGCAAGCCAGTTCAGAATCCACACGAGCAAGTTAACCCGGATCCCACACCTCCTCACTTTATGAAAGAGCCTAAAAAGTGGTAACCACTTTGAACGCCTTACTGAGTTCAAAGTTCAAAGTACATTTATTATCAAAGTACATATATGCAACCATTTACTACCCTGAGATTCTTTTTCTTGCAGGCATTCACAGTAGAACAAGGAATCAATAGAAAAACAGCAAAGCCTGACAAACAACGAGAAAAAGATGACAAACTGTGTAAGTAAACAAGTAAATAACTAATACGAGTTGTCGAGTCCTTGAAGGTGAATCCATAGTGTGCAGACTCAGTTCAGAGTCGAAGTGAGTGAAGGTATCCACGCTGGTTCAGGAGCCTGGTGGCTGAAGGGTCTTAACTGTTCCTGAACCTGGTGGTGCGGGACCCAAGGCTCCTGCACCTCCTTCCCGACAAAAAGAATGCTCGAAGATGGAAACACGAGGAAACCTGCAGATGCTGGAAATTCAAGCAACACACATCAAAGTTGCTGGTGAACGCAGCAGGCCAGGCGGCATCTCTAGGAAGAGGTACAGTCGACGTTTCGGGCCGAGACCCTTCGTCAGGACTAACTGAAAGAAGAGCTAGTAAGAGATTTGAAAGGGAGAGGGGGAGAGGGAGATCCGAAATGATAGGAGAAGACAGGAGGGGGAGGGATGGAGCCAAGAGCTGGACAGCTGATTGGCAAAAGGGATATGAGAGGGTCATGGGACAGGAGGCCTAGGGAAAAGGAAAAGGGGGAGGGGAAGCCCAGAGGATGGGCAAGGGGTATAGTGAGAGGGACAGAGGGAGAGAAAAGAGAGAAAAAAAGGGGAAAGAATGAATGAAAGAACGAATAAATAAATAACGGATGGGGTATGAAGAGAATTTGGGGCATTAACGGAAGTTAGAGAAGTCGAAGTTCATGCCATCAGGTTGGAGGCTACCCAGACGGAATATAAGGTGTTGTTCCTCCAACCTGAGTGTGGCTTCATCTTTACAGTAGAGGAGGCCGTGGATAGACATATCAGAATGGGAATGGGATGTGGAATTACAATGTGTGGCCACTGGGAGATCCTGCTTTCTCTGGCGGACAGAGCGTAGGTGTTCAACTTGAAGATGGGTGCTGTTTTCTTGTGGCAGCAAACTTTCGCAGATGTGCTCAATGGTGAGGAAAGCTTTTCCTGTGATGGCCTGGGCTCTACCAACTACTTTTCAGTAAGCCTTTCCGTTCTCGGGCAGCATTGTTGCCATTCCAGGCCGTGATGCAACCAGTCAGTATACTGTCCACCGTGCTTCTCTGGAAGTTTGTCGGAGTTTCAGGTGACACATTGCATCTGCACAAACTTCTAAGAAAGTAGATGAGCTGCCTTGACCCCTTTGTAACGGCAGCCACATGCTGCACTCAGAACAGATCTTCTGGAATGATACCCCCGAAGAATTTAAATTACTGACCCTCTACCTCTCTGATCCCCTTGAGGACTGGCTGATGGACCTCCCAAGTCTTTCTCCTGTAGTCGATAATCTACTCTGTAGTTCTGCTGACTTTGAGTGAGAAGTTGTTGTTGTGGCACCTCTCTGCCAGACTTTCACTCTCACTCCTTCATGTTGACTCCTCGCCATCTTCGATTCGGCCCACAACAGCAGCATTTCATCTGCCTCATCAGTCTAGTTCAAGATTCAGGATTGTTTAATGTCATTTCCTGTACACAAGTGTAAAGGAAAGTGAAATAATTGTTACTCCAATCTGATGCAGCACAAAAAAACCCTCAAAAAACAAGGACCCAATAATAATTTTTTAAAAATACAATAACTATAAATACCTAAGATAGCTTATATACATAGATCGATTGTATGTCCATACAGTGATGATAGGCTGTTCATAAGGTTGCTAAAGGAAATGATAAAGTTGTGGTGGAGGTGTTGATCAGCCTTACTGCTTGGGGAAAGGAACTGTTTTAAGGAAACAAATTGAAGCAGCAGAGATGTGGTTTTTGAGGAGGATGCAAAGAATATCATGGACGAAATGAATATCTAACGAGGATGTCATGAACAGAGCAAGCACAAAAAGAGAAATAGTGTATGAGATCATGAAAAGGCATCGTAACTTCATTGGACATGTGATTAGGAAAGGGGAGTTAGAATGCACGGTAATTATGGGAAAGATTGAAGGGAAGAAAGCAAGAGGAAGACAAAGACAAATGATGATGGAGATTGCAGCCAGAGAATTGGAAATGAATACCAATGAATTGATCCACTTGACCCGAAACAGGAGTGTGTGGGCCATGGCAGTCAAAGCTCAAACTGGGCACGGCACCTGATGATGGTGGTGGTGGTGGTGGTCCTGGTGTGGATGTAGCTTCCTCCCTGATGGGAGTGGGACAAACAGTCCATGAACATGGTGGGTGGGATCCTTCGTGATGTCACTGGCCCTTTTCCAGCACCTTTCTGTGTATACATCCTTGATGGTGGGTAGGTTGGTCAGTGATGCATTGGGCAGTTTTGACTACCCATTATCATTGTGAGTTGTGTTGTATGACATCATCATTATGTGCCATGTCATATGACATCATCATTATGTGCTGTGTCATACAATGTGAGTGATCATGGTCTTACCACGACCATGATTGTTCTTGGCAAATTTTTGTATGAAATAGTTTGCCATTGCTTTCTTCTGGGCAGTGTCTTTACAACACAGGTGACCTCAGCCATTATTAATACTCTTCAGAGATTGTCTGCGTCAGTGGTCACATAACCAGGATTTGAGATAGGCACAGGCTGCTCATACAACCATGCATTGCCTTCTCCCGTGGCTTCATGTGACCCTGATCTGGTGGGGGGGGGGGGTGGTTACACAGGTACTACATCTTGCTCAAGGGCAGCCAGCAGGCTAGCGAAGCCTTACACCTCCTTTGGTAGAGACGCATCTCCTCCCCGCCATCCTACACTGATTATATGTGTAAACAAAACCAAGCCTATCAAAGGAAATCTAAAATTTCAAATCAGTACGTAACGAGACATGAACAACTTCTCTTAAACTTCTGGCAAAAGCATTCTTGTTATGAAAAGCAATATCTAATACTCTCTGAATATTTGGCCAACCCGTACAGATGTGTGGTGGAAAGTGTGCTGACTGGCTGCATTACGGCTGGTTTAGGAACTCCAATGTCTTTGAGCAGAAAATCTTAAAAAAGCTAGTGGATTCAACCCAGTACAACAGGGGTAAAAACCCTCCCAACCATTGAGCACATCTACGTGAAATGTAGCTGTAGAAAAGCAGCATCCATCATCAAAGATCCTCACCACCCAGGCCGTGCTCTTTTCTCACTGCTACCATCAGGTGGAAGATACAAGAGCCTCAGGACTCACACCATTCGGTTTAAGAACAGCTACTACCCCACAGCCATCAGGCTCCTGAACAAAAGGGGATAATTACACTCATTTAAGGACTGTTTTATCTTATTATTTCATGCTCATTATTTATTGCTAGTTATTTATATCTGCATTTGCACAGTTTGTTTACAGGTTAGTTCCTGTTTACAGATACTGTTGCATAGATTTGCGAAGTGTGCCCACAGAAAAGAAATCTCAGAGTCATGTGTGGTGACAGGTATGTACTCAGACAATAAATTTTACTTTGAACTTCGAACAGTCTACCCACCAAAACTTTGAAATTCATATGCAAGTATACACAATCACCAGTTTCCCCAAATGCCAGCTCCTCGGCTAAGTTTGGGAAATTCATAGCCAGAATAGAGATACTCACATTTTTTTACCTCTTGATCTGGATTCCATATGGCCAGTTTCAATTTCAGATGTTCCTCTCTCTCTACCAAATCAACTCTAAAGGGAAGAAATAAAATAAACACAAATGGACAAAGTAGAACTAAGTCCATGTTTAGACTTTCAGAACCTCGAATAATCAACTAATTTCAAGAGAGAAAAACTTTGAATAAACAATTTGAAGAATAAAGAGGAAGACAAAGTAAACAAAAGGGGGCCTCATCCCTTCTAAAAGAAACACCACTTTGTAAACATAGGTGCTCGTGCTGATCTACTTCATAAAAAATAGTAGGGCCTTTCATTGGGAGAATAGGGTTAATTCAGCATTCTCCCAATACAGATTTAACAAACAAACAAGTTCAATTCACTCGTGCACTTCATGCATTCTCTCTCTCCTCTCTCTCTTTCCCACCTCTTACCTTTCTCTCTATCTCGTTCCCATACTGCTCTCTTCCTATCTATCCCCTTCTCTTTCCCCTCTCTAGCTTTCTCTCCCTTTCTATCTCTCCCATCCCTCTCTCTCTCTATCTCTCCCATCCTTCTTTATCTTTTCTATCTCTCACCCCCTTTCTATTTCTCTCACACCTCCTCTTTCCCCCTCTCCCCTTGCCCTCTTTCTCTCTCTCTCTCTACTCTTCCCCTCCCCTCTCTTTCTATCTCTCTCCCCTCTCTCTCTCTAAAAACTAAAGCTGATTTCTCCCAAAGCCTGTCTTGAAAAAAGACGGGTAGCATTTGTTTCCGTTTGTTTGCCGATTAAAGCCTGGGATATGGTTGATGCCCTTTTTCTTCATCTGCGTGATCTTCTCCCCACCACCAACCGCTCCCTTTTCTTACCGTGCCGACTGCAACCAGAACTGTGCCGGGCTTATAAAATCTCATTCACTTTCCGGAACATCTCACAATCCCCCTGTGATTTAAGCAACTCTTCCTATAACTCAAAGAACCCCTTCTCCCTGACTCGCAGTATGTCCTCAGTTCGGGTAACTTTTTGCCTGGGAGCTCTACGCCGCTGTTCCGAGTTCTGATTTTTTAACCCTCTCTGCCCTGCCTCTGTCAAGTCACACAACAGTCACTTTTCTCTCTCCATTCCCTTCTTATCCTCTCCACCGTGCGTTCTGATCTTCCTGTTTTTTATAAAATCTAATCATGCCACTTTTAGGTATATATCCCCCCAACTTTAGTACAATATTCAGAGGCAACCCCTCCCCCTGCCACTGATCCTCTGTATCGACAGGTAGGTCCGTACAGCGCAGAGTTGCCGGCTAATCTCCCGGCTCCGGCCTGCCAGTATTCAGTGACAACCCCTTCCTCCTATCCCACCCCGCCTGGATTCTGTCACTGATTTTCCTACCGGTGTAGTGCTGATTTTCCTACCGGTGCAGTGCCAATTTTCCAAGCTTCAGCTCCCCGACTCACGTAACGGATTTACTGTTTCTTTCGGTTCCAGTCCGCCGCGCCGTAGCGTTAGTTCCTCCGGTTATCCGAACTTCTCTCCATCAACGTCCCGGATTCCCAGCGCAGTGGTGCTCCATTCGGCCAGCATTCCGGGCTCCTGCTCACAGCGCCAAATGGAGACGGAAAGAATTCACAGTCACGCACACAAAATGCTGGGAGAACTCAGCGGGTCAGGCAACATCTATGGAACTGAATAAACAGTCGCCATTTTGGGCCAAGACCCTTCATCAGGACAGTCCTGGGGTTTTACAAAGCTGTGGCTTGGATAGTAACCATGACTTTACTACAGTTTGTGGCTCGGCCCAGTTTCAGGCTTTCACTACCTGGTACCAACCCTGCAGGGGCCCCTTTATCTCTCTGCTCCATACTCTCTCTCTCTCCCTCCCGTGCTACAGAGCCAAGGATTTACTGTCCCCGCTTTTCTTCACGTACGTGGAAGGGACACCTTGGAGTTTACCTCAATCCTATTCCAAGGCCTCATGAACGCCTCCTTTTCTTTCTTTTTGTATTAACACACAGTTTGTTGTCTTTACACGCTGGTTGTTTGGCCGCCTTGTTGCATAAGTCTTCCGTTGATTCTGTTGTGTTTCTTGTATTTACTGTAAATGCCCCCAAGAAAATGAATCTCAGGGTTGTATATAGTGACATATCTGTACTTTGATAATAAATTCACTTTGTACCAGTTTTTGTACTTTGTAGCTCTCAAGTCCTTTTTCTCAGCTACTTCCTGGCTACCTGACGAGTCCCGATCGATTGTTGCTTCATAAACCTACCTTCCACATGACTAACCATGTCAACTTCTGGTTCCTACATGTGTCCCTGCCTAAACTGGACAAACCTATTCAGAACCCTATGCAAGTGTTTCCTGAATAACATCTGCGCACCCATTGTACATTTCCCTGACAGCATCCGTTCCCAGTTTACACCACCAAGTCCCTGCCTGGTAGCATCATAATTCACCCTTCCCCAGTGAAGTACTGTCCCATGCTGTCTGCTCCTATACCTAAACTAAAAGTCAGGAAGTCTCAGAAACGCTCACCCGCCAAGTGATCTGTCACCTGACCAGGTTCGTTGATGTATTAGATCCGGACTGTTCCCTCCTCCAGTCGGCCTGTCCCCGTGTCGCATTAGGAATCCCTCTTGGACACATGTAATGGATTCTGCTCCGTTTAAACCTTGTGAACTGAGGAGCTGCCACTGAACATCAGGGAAGCTGAGGTCACCCATGACAACGACCCTGTTATTTTCGCACCTTTCCAAAATCTGCCTCCTGATCTGCTCCTCAGCGTCTCTGTGAAAGGGGGTGTCCATAGAATACTCCCAAAAGAGTGATTGCTCCCTCCCACCCACACGGACTGAGTAGACAATCCCTCCATGGTGTCTGCCCTGTCTGCAGCTGCGGTACAATCCCCGATCAGCAACTCCACTCTCCCACCTCCCTGTCCCTTTTGAAAGTTCTAAACCCCAGGACACCCAGCAGCCATTCCTGCCCTTGTGACAGCCAAGTCTCTGTAGGGCCACAACGTCATCATTTCAGGTACTGGCCTGTGCTGTAAATTCATCGCTCTTGTTCCTGATACTTCTTACATTAAAGTAGACACTCTTCAACCCGTCCAGCTAACTACATTTTTGGCCTATCATCCCTCACAGTCTCTCTGCATGTTGCGCTCCATCCTCTGACCTAACACTCTGGACGAGTGGAACCCTATCCCAGGTAGGGTGGCAGGAGGATGGGGTGAGAGCAGATGCACACCCACCGCCCCACCAGCCTCCGCGTCCGAGCACATTATCCTCCACAGCTTCCCCCATCTCCAGTGGGATCCCACCGCCAAGCACATCTTTCCCTCCCCCCCCCAACTTTCTGCTTTCCACAGGGATCGCTCCCTATGCAACCACCTTGTCCATTCATCCGTCCCCACTGATCTCCCTCCTGGCACTTACCCATGCAAGTGCCACGCCACCTCCCTCACTACCATTCAGGCGGCCCCAAACAGTCTTCCCGTGAGGCGGCACTTCACCTGGGAGTCTGTCGGGGTCATATACTGTGTCCGGTGCTCCCGGTGTGGCCTCCTGTATATCGGTGAGACCCGAAATAGATTGGGAGACCGCTTCGCCAAGCATCTACGCTCCGTCCGCCAGAAAAACCGGGATCTCCCAGTGGCCACTCATCTTTAATCCCACTTCCCATTCCCATTCCGATATGAGCATCCATGGTCTCCTCCATTGTTGTGATGAGGCCACACTTAGGTTGGAGGAAGAATACCTTCTATTTTGCCCAGATAGCCTCCAACCTGATGGCATGAACATCAATTTCTCAAACTTGTGATAATACCCTCTTCATCGTTCCCCATCCCTTTTCCCTCGCTCACCTTATCTCCTTGCCCGCCTGTTGTCTCCCTCTGCTGCTCTGGTCCTTTCTCCTTTCCTTTTTTCCATGGCCTTCTGCCCTCTCCTGTCAGACTCGTCCTCCTCCAGCCCCGTATCTCCTTCACCCATCAACTTCCCAGCTCTTAACTTCATCTCTCCCCTCCCGGTTTCACCCATCACCCTCTCTTTCTCTCCCCCCACTTTTTAAATCTACTCCTCGGCTTTTGTTCTCCAGCCCCGCCGAAGGGTCTTGGCCTGAACCATCGATTGTACTCTTATCCACAGATGCCTCCTGGCTTGCTGAATTCCTCCAGTATTTTGCAAGTTTTGCAACAGATGTGCACTGAAGGGGAAGTAAACCTGAAGCTACTCTAAGCATAATGAACTACCAAGTCCAGTTTGTTGTTCATTGTTTAAAAGAAATAAAAGAACACACATCAATGAGTTTTATTTCTCAGAAACTCTGCAGCAACATGTCATAATATCAATCTTTTCACAGTTTATTAAAGTTATTAAACCTTTTCCATTCTGTTTAAATTCCTTTCTGCTCTGGTAGCAAAGGAAATGTGCGCTCACACCTTAGGGGGAAAATTGGTTCTTATTCCCCTGCAAACCTAGTTTAAACCCTCCACAACACACATCAAAGTTGCTGGTGAATGCAGCAGGCCAGGCAGCATCTCTAGGAAGAGGTACAGTTGACGTTTTGGGCCGAGACCCTTCATCAGGACTAACTGAAGGAAGAGCTAGTAAGAGATTTGAGAGGGGGAGGGGGAGATCCAAAATGATAGGAGAAGACAGGATGGGGAGGGACAGAGCCAAGAGCTGGACAGGTGATCGGCAAAAGGGATATGAGAGGATCATGGGACAGGAGGTCCGGGGAGAAGGAAAAGGGGTGGGGGGAACCCCAGAGGATGGGCAAGGGGTATAGTCAGAGGGACAGAGGGAGAAAAAGGAGAGAGAGAAAATGAATGTGTGTATATAAATAAGTAACGGATGGGGTACGAGGGGGAGGTGGGGCATTAGCGGAAATTTGAGAAGTCAATGTTCATGACATCGGGTTGGAGGCTACCCAGACGGAATATAAGGTGTTGTTCCTCCAACCTGAGTGTGGCTTCATCTTTACAGTAGAGGAGACCGTGGATAGACATATCAGAATGGGAATGGGATGTGGAATTAAAATGTGTGGCCACTGGGAGATCCTGCTTTCTCTGGTGGACGGAGCATAGATGTTCAGCCAAAAGATCCATACTGCGTCCGGCGCTCCCGATGTGGCCTTCTGTATATTGGCCAGACCCAACGCAGACTGGGTGAAAATCTTCTCTTAAACCCTCCACAACAGGTTCAGCAAACCTGCCTGCAAGGACGTTGGTCCGTCTCGATTTCTGGGGTAACCGTAACTTTCGTGCAGGTCATACCCTCTGCAGAAGAAATCCCAATGATCATTGAATCAGAAACCCTGCACCCTGCACCAATTCTACAGCCATATCATCCCATTCTCACCCTCACTGTTGTGTGGCACAGGTAGCAATGCCGACATTACTACCCGTGAGGTCCTGCTTTTTTAGCTTCCTTCTTCGCTCCCTACATTCGCTCTTCAGGACCCCAGCCCATTTCCTACCTATTGCATTGGTACTAATATGTACCTTGACTTCCGGTTTCTCCCCTCCCCCTGAGGATTCAGTCTGAGACATCCTGACCCTGCCATGGGCCATCTGAGTGTCTTTCACGCCCAACAGTATATCCCTGTCTGTTTCCCTTAATTAGGGTTGCCAGCTTTCTCACGCCCAAATAGGGGTCAGAAGTAGCAGTCAAATACAGAACAGAGAACATAGAATAGTACAGCACAGTACAGGCCCTTCGGCCCACAATGTTGTGCCGACCCTCAAACCCTGCCTCCAATATAAGCCCCCACCTTAGATTCCTCCATATACCTGTCTAATAGTCTCTTAAACTTCACTAGTGTATCTGCCTCCACCACTGACTCAGGCAGTGCATTCCACGCACCAACCACTCTCTGAGTAAAAAACCTTCCTCTAATATCCCCCTTGAACTTCCTACCCCTTACTTTAAAGCCATGTCCTCTTGTATTGAGCAGTGGTGCCCTGGGGAAGAGACACTGGCTATCCACTCTATCTATTCCTCTTATTATCTTGTACACCTCTATCATGTCTCCTCTCATCCTCCTTCTCTCCAAAGAGTAAAGCCCTAGCTCCCTTCATCTCTGATCATAATGCATACTTTCTAAACCAGGCAGCATTCTGGTAAATGTCCTCTGTACCCTTTCCAATGCTTCCACATCCTTCCTATAGTGAGGTGACCAGAACTGGACACAGTACTCCAAGTGTGGCCTAACCAGAGTTTTATAGAGCTGCATCATTACATCGCGACTCTTAAACTCTATCCCTCGACTTATGAAAGCTAACACCCCATAAGCTTTCCTAACTACCCTATCCACCTGTGAGGCAACTTTCAGGGATCTGTGGACATGTACCCCGAGATCCCTCTGCTCCTCCACACTACCAAGTATCCTGCCATTTACTTTGTACTCTGCCTTGGAGTTTGTCCTTCCAAAGTGTACCCCCTCACACTTCTCCGGGTTGAACTCCATCTACCACTTCTCAGCCCACTTCTGCATCCTATCAATGTCTGTCTGTAATCTTTGACAATCCTCTACACTATCTACAACACCACCAACCTTTGTGTCATCTGCAAACTTGCCAACCCACCCTTCTACCCCCACATCCAGGTCGTTAATAAAAATCACGAAAAGTAGAGGTCCCAGAACAGATCCTTGTGGGACACCACTAGTCACAATCCTTCAATCTGAATGTACTCCCTTCACCACCACCCTCTGCCTTCTGCAGGCAAGCCAATTCTGAATCCACCTGGCCAAACTTCCCTGGAACCCACGCCTTCTAACTTTCTGAATAAGCCTACCGTGTGGAACCTTGTCAAATGCCTTACTAAAATCCATATAGATCATACCCACTGCACTACCCTCATCTATATGCCTGGTCACCTCCTCAAAGAACTCTATCAGGCTTGTTAGACACGATCTGCCCTTCACAAAGCCATGCTGACTGTCCCTGATCAGACCATGATTCTCTAAATGCCTATAGATCCTATCTCTAAGAATCTTTTCCAACAGCTTTCCCACCACAGACGTAAGGCTCACTGGTCTATAATTACCCGGACTATCCCTACAACCTTTTTTGAACAAGGGGACAACATTCGCCTCCCTCCAATCCTCCGGTACCATTCCCGTGGACAACGAGGACATAAAGATCCTAGCCAGAGGCTCAGCAATCTCTCCTCTCGCCTCATGGAGCAGCCTGGGGAATATTCCCTCAGGCCCCGGGGACTTACCTGTCCTAATGTATTTTAACAACTCCAACACCTCCTCTCCTTTAATATCAACATGCTCCAGAACATTAACCTCACTCATATTGTCCTCACCATCATCAGGTTCCCTCTCATTGGTGAATACCGAAGAGAAGTATTCATTGAGGACCTCGCTCACTTCCACAGCCTCCAGGCACATCTTCCCACCTTTATCTCTAATTGGTTCTACCTTCACTCCTGTCATCCTTTTGTTCTTCACATAATTGAAGAATGCCTTGGGGTTTTCCTTTACCCTACTCACCAAGGCCTTCTCATCCCCCCTTCTTGCTCTTCTCAGCCCCTTCTTAAGCTCCTTTCTTGCTTCCCTATATTCCTCAGTAGACCCATCTGATCCTTGCTTCCTAAACCTCATGTATGCTGCCTTCTTCCACCTGACTAGATTTTCCACCTCACTTGTCACCCATGGTTCCTTCACCCTACCATTCTTTATCTTCCTCACCGGGACAAATTTATCCCTTACATCCCGCAAGAGATCTCTAAACACCGACCACATGTCCATAGTACATTTCCCTGCAAAAACATCATCCCAATTCACACCCGCAAGTTCTAGCCTTATAGCCTCAGAATTTGCCCTTCCCCAATTAAAAATTTTCCTGTCCTCTCTGATTCTATCTTTTTCCATGATAATGCTAAAGGCCAGGGAGTGGTGGTCACTGTCCCCCAGATGCTCACCCACTGAGAGATCTGTGACCTGACCCGGTTCATTACCTAGTACTAGATCTAGTATGGCATTCCCCCGGTCGGCCTGTCCACATACTGTGACAGGAATCCGTCCTGGCCACACTTAACAAACTCTGCTCCATCTAAACCCTTGGAATTAATCAGGTGCCAATCAATATTAGGGAAGTTAAAGTCACCCATGATAACAACCCTGTTATTTTTGCACCTTTCCAAAATCTGCCTCCCAATCTGCTCCTCTGTATCTCTGCTGCTACCAGGGGGCCTATAGAATACCCCAGTAGAGTAACTGCTCCCTTCCTGTTCCTGACTTCCACCCATATTGACTCAGAAGAGGATCCTGCTACATTACCCACCCTTTCTGTAGCTGTAATAGTATCCCTGACCAGTAATGCCACCCCTCCTCCCCTTTCCCCCCTCTCTATCCCTTTTAAAGCACTGAAATCCAGGAATATTGAGAATCCATTCCTGCCCTGGTGCCAGCCAAGTCTCTGTAATAGCCACTACATCATAATTCCATGTATGTATCCAAGCTCTCAGTTCATCACCTTTGTTCCTGATGCTTCTTGCATTGAAGTACACACATTTCAGCCCTTCTACCTTACTGTCTTTACACCGTTTATTCTGCTTCTCTTTCCTCAAAGCCTCTCGGTATGTCAGATCTGGCTTTACTCCATGCACTTCTTTCACTACTCTATCACTCTGGGTCCATCCCCCTCGCAAATTAGTTTAAACCCTCCCGAACCATGCTAGCAAACCTACCTGCAAGGATATTGTTCCCCCTTGAGTTCAGGTGCAACCCATCCAATCTGTACAGGTCCCACCTTCCCCAGAAGAGATCCCAATGATCCAAAAATCTAAAAACCTGCTCCCTGCACCAACTCGTCAGCCATGCATTCAACTGCCATCTCCTCCAATTCTTACCATCACTGTCACGTAGCACTGGCAGCAATCCTGAGAACACCACCCTTGAGGTCCTGTTCTTCAGCCTTCTGCCTAGTTCCCGAAACTCACACTTCAGGACCTCATCCCTCTTCCTGCCTATGTCGTTGGTCCCAACATGTATCACGACTTCTGGTTGCTTTCCCTCTCATACCAGGATGTCGTGCACCCGGTCAGAGACATCCCGGACCCTGGTACCTGGGAGGCAACAAACCATGCGGGTGTCCTTCTCACGTCCACAAAATCTCCTGTCTGCTCCCCTGACTATAGAGTCTCCAATGATGACAGCTCTCCTCTTCTCCGTCCCACCCTTCTGCACCACCGGCTCAGACTCAGTGCCGGAGGCCCTGCCACCGTGGCTCACACCTGGTCGGTCATCCCCGCCAACAGTGTCCAGGATGGTAAACTTATTATTCAGGGGAATGGCTGCAGGGGTGCTCTGCACTACCCGTCTGCCCACCTTAGCTTTCCCCCCTCTGACTGTCACCCAACGACCTGCTTCTGACAGCCTTGTTGTGACTTCCTCCTACCACTTGTGCTTACCCCGAGAAAGACTACTATGACCATGAAGCCTTGCACGGGCACCAGTGTGCGGATGCGTGACGTGCACATACATGTATGTGCCGATTTTTTTCTACAAATCGGTTTTGGTTTAATCTTCCCGATTCTGATACACTGTACCTACATTATTTCTGATTTACATGGTTTACATGATATTTATTATATCATTCCTGCTTTTACTATATGCTAGTGTTATTTTAGGTTTTATGTGTGATTGGTATGGTTTGGTAGGTTTTTTTTGGGTCTGGAAACGCTCAAAAATTGCTTCTGTTCATTACGCCATTTCGGCTTACAAACGGTTTCATAGGAACGCTCTACCTTAGTTGGGGAAATACGGGACAAGGGTGGTCCCGTATGGGACAAACCAATTTAGCCCAATGTACAGGATGTCCTGGCTCATAAGGGACAGTTGGCAACCCTATCCTTAATATTGAATCTCATCACCACAACACATCTCATCTCCCTCTTCACTTCTGAGCCACAGAGCAAAGCTCAGTGCTATAGACCATGTGGCTCTCCATTGGTAGATAGACCCTCCCCCCAGCCTGAATAATATCCAATGGGATAAACTTGGTATTGAGGGAAGTGACCACTCTGCGCTCCCTTTCTCTCTCCTGACAGCTACCTGTCTCCTGCAACTTAGGGGTGATGGTCTCCGTGTTACTCTTCATTGTCTCAAATCTGTAAGGCATTCGGCTCCAGCTCTGGTTCCCTAACATGATCTACAGGAGCTATATAGATCATCCAGATGCACTTCTCGTAAATGTGGCCACCAGGGACACTAGAGGTCTCCTGGGCTTCCCACAACAAGGAAACAAATATTTCAAACCACCTATTTGTGTAGTAAAGAGGTTATGGCATTTTGCAGGACTCAGCGGGTAGCCATGGGCACCTGCATGGGCCCCAGCTATGCCTGCCTTTTTGCTGGCTATTAGAACAGACCATGTTTGAAGCTTTCCCCAGTAATCCTCCACAACTCTCCCTCTGCTACATTGATGACTGCATTGGTGCTGCTTTGTGCACCCCATGCTGAGCTCGTCAATTTCATCAACTTTGCCTCTAACTTCCAACCTGCCCTTAAATTCACTTGGTCCATTCCTGACACTTCCTTCCCCTTTCTCGATCTCTCTGTCTCCATC
Organism: Mobula hypostoma; assembly: GCF_963921235.1. Classification (NCBI taxonomy): domain Eukaryota; kingdom Metazoa; phylum Chordata; class Chondrichthyes; order Myliobatiformes; family Myliobatidae; genus Mobula; species Mobula hypostoma. The sequence continues at coordinate 29,735,604 of NC_086106.1, read as the reverse complement.
CCTGGAGACAAACCATTAACTGACATCTTTTATAAAACTACCGATTCCCGCGGTTAGCTTCACCATACCTCTTCCCACCCTGTCTCCGGTAAAAAAGTCATTCCCTTTTCTCAGTTCCTTCGCCTCTGCCACATCTGTTACCAGGTGGCAGCTTTCCTTTCCAGAACATCCGAGATGTCCTCCTTCTTCAAAGAACTGGGGTCCTCTCCCTCCACTATTGATGCTGCCCTCACAGGAATTTCCACCATTTCCCGAGCATCTGCGCTCACCCCTTCTTCTCGCTGGCTTAACAGTGATAGAGTTCTTCTTGACCTTACCTATTACCCACGAGCCTCTGCATCCTTCACATTACCCCCTGCAATTTCCGCCATCTCCAAAGGGTCCCTACCATTAAACATCTTTACCTCCCTCCCTCGCTCTGCTTTCTGCAGGAATCACTCCCTCCGTGATTCCCTTGTCCCTTTGTCCCTCCCCACCTATCTCCCTCCAGGCATTTATCCCTGCAAACGGCCAAAGTATTGCACCTGCCTGTTCACCTCCTCCCTCACCTTCATTCGGGGTCCCAAACAGTCCTTCTGGGTGCGGCAACACTTAGCCGGCGAATCTGCTGGGGTCGTCTGTTGTGTCCAGTGCTCCCGATATGGCTTCCTCCATACTGGTGAGACCTGTCATAAATTGGGGACCGCTTCGTTGAGCACCTCCTCACCATCTGCCGAAAGCGAAACTTCCCGGTGGCCAAACATTTTAATTCCCATTCCCATTCCCGTTACGACGTGTTGGTCCATGCCCTCCTCTTGTGCCAAGGTGTGCCACCCTCAGTGTCGAGGAGCAACACCTCATATTCCATCTGGGTGGCCTCCAAACTGATGGCATGAATATCAGTTTCTCCTTCTGGTAAAATTTCCCTCCTCCTTCTCTCTTCTTCTGTTCCCCACTCCGGCCTCTTACCTCTTCTGCTTCACCGTGGGTCCCCTCTTCCTTCCCTTTCTCCTGTGGTCCACCCTCCTCTCCTATCAGATTCTTTCCTCCCCACCTACCTGACTTCACCCATCACCTCACCTTCCCCCCACCTTCTTATTCTGGGGTCTCCCCCATCTTCCTTTCCAGTCCTGAAGAAGGGTCTTGGCCTGAAACATTGACTGTTTACTCTTTTCCATAGATGCTGCCTGGCCTGCTGAGTTCCTCCAGCATTCTGTGTGTGTTGCTTTGGATTTCCAGCAACTTCAGAATTTCTGGTATTTTGTAATACTCTTAGCGGCCTCTTTATTAGGTACCTGCCGTCGAGTGTACTTTTGTGGCCTTCTGCTGCTGTATTCCATCTATTTCAAGGTTCAGTATGTTATGCATTCAGAGATGCTTTTCTGCACATCATGGTTGTAACACATGGTTATTTGAGTTACAGTTGCCTTCCTGTTGACTTGAACCAGTCCGGCCATTCTCCTCTGACCTCTCTCGTTAACACAGAACTACCACTCACTGAATAGATCTTGTTCCTCGCACCATTCTCTGTAAACTCTAGAGATTATTGTGTGTGAAAATCTCATTTTCTGAGATACTCAAACCACCCTGTCTGGCACCAACTGTCAGTCACTTAGATCGCATTTTTCCCTATTCTTATGTTTGCTCTCAACAACTGCACCTTGACCATGTCTGCGTGCTTTTATGGATTCAGTTGTCGCCACGTGAGTAGCTGATTACATTGGCATTAGCGAGCGTGCATAAGAACGTAAGAAGTGGGAGCAGGAGTCTGCTCCGCCATTCAATAAGATCACGGCTGATCTGACCGTGGATTCGTCTCCACCTACCTGCCTTTTCCCCACAACCCTCAATTCCCCTACTATGCAAAATCTATCCAGCCTTGTCTTAAATATATTTACTGAGGTAGCCTCCACCGCTTCCCTGGGCAGAGAATTCCACAGATTCACCACTCTCTGGGAAAAGCAGTTCCTCATCTCCGTCCTAAATCTACTCCCTCGAATCTTGAGGTTATGTCCCTTAGTTCTAGTCTTACCTATCACAGTCCTGCCTCTATCTTAACTATACCTTTCATAATTTTGTATGTTTCTAGAAGATCTCCTCTCATTCTTCTGAATTCCGGTGAGTACAGTCCCAGGCGAGCAGATGTACCAAATAAATTGGCCACTAACTGTATAATCAGCAAGCACAGAGAATTGTCAGTCCAATGGGAATAGAGGAAGTTGGGAAATTGGGAATATTTTCAGGTTTGTAAAGGTAGTGAGGTGCCAAATGGTTCAACCCTGGGACCATGATCTAGAAGATGATGACATCAGGAGCATTTTGGTTGCATCGTGGAAACACCAATGCCCATAAACGGAAAACTCTACTGAAAGTAATGGACACGGCAAAGACCCCTTCCCCACCGTTGAACACATGTACAAGGTGCGCTGCCACAAGAAAGCTAGAGACTGTAAGGAAGGAGGACGGCCCAGAGTGGAAGCGGGGGGGAGGATCCGGAGAAGGGAAGTATGGAAGGGAGAAACCCAGACACAGGAGGGGAGAAGGAAAATGGACCGACCAGAGTTGAGGTGAAAGGGAAGGTACACAGAGACAGTGTGTAGGCGCATCTCAGTGGAGGAGGGAGTGGGAAGGTGACCCCCCCCAGCAGGGGAACAAGGGATGAAGCGCAGGGTCAACCAGGACCTCAGTGTGGAGCAAGTTTCACTGGGTACCATTCAGATCCTGCTGTTACATTCATTGGTCTGTACTCCCAGTTCTCATTCCCTTGGTCAGTACGGAATCTGCCACACTGCATCCACACTCTCCCTGTACCTCCCCCCCCCCCACCGCACCAGTCTTTGCTGATTTCGCTCTGGTATCCAGCCCCTACTGTTTCCCCACTCCCATCTCAGGGCTGCAGACGACAGACACCCGACCCGTCTCTGTAAAGAGGCGATGCCTCGTGAGGTCAGAGTCCATCATTGACAACCCCACCCTCCAGCACTTCCCCTCCACCCTCAGATTCCTGAATGGTTGATATCACCACCCCTCTATTCCTCTTTTGCACGATTTCGTCATTGATCTTTGTGGCGTCTGGTAATTTTCATCTCATCATGGAACTGCTGCCAGAAAACGACAAATTTCGAGACATATATCAGTGATAATAAACCTGATTCTGCGGCACTTCGAAGCCACCAAAATTGTCCATAATGTTGAAAAGAGTTGGGAAAAAGAAGTAAATCCCCACTGTATTCCCCCTCGGCTGTGATGATTATGGGATGGGGAATATCTGAGCTCAACTCTTCTGTCTACAGGAAGTCACACAGGGAAAACAAGGGACACCAGTCAGCCATGGCATGGCAAGGGTTAAGACAGTCTGCAGCTAAACTGAGCAAGGAGCTTGGGAGAAATGCTCCCTTTGTACAGCACGGACACCAGGGACACAAGCAGACCAAAGCAGGAGAAAGGAGATGATAGGGTGAGAAGCACACATTTTCCAATGGACAATTACTCTAATTAAAACTAAGGTATAATTGGCCACTTTTGATCAGATTAAATGTGTTGGCGCATGGCCAAGTGGTTAGGGTGTTGGTCTAGTGATCTGAAGGTCGCTAGTTCGAGCCTCAGCTGAGGCAGCGTGTTGTGTCCTTGAGCAAGGCACTTAACCACACATTGCTCTGCGACGACATCGGTGCCAAGCTGTATGGGTCCTAATGCCCTTCCCTTGGACAACATCGGTGGCGTGGAGAGGGGAGACTTGCAGCATCGGCAACTGCCGGTCTTCCATACAACCTTGACCAGGCCTGCGCCCTTTCAAGATGCAAATCCATGGTCTCACGAGACTAACGGATGCCTATAAATGCAAATGAAGTAAATCGCATGCAGTTTTGTTGGTTATTAATACGTGTAAGAATGTTTCATGATTGGTACTCTATGTATGTAAATACATGTTCACTCAGTCACTCGGCATTCAAGATGAGATAGTAAATTGGATTAGACATTGGCTTTGTGGGAGAAGCCAGAGAGTGGTAGTAGATGGTTACCTCCCTGACTGGAGGCCTGTGACTGATGTGTGCTGCAGGGATCAGTGCTGGGTCCGTTGTTGCTTGTCATCTAGATCAATGATCTGGGTGAACTAGGCCAGCAAATTTGCGGATGACACCAAGATTGGGGGTGCAATGGACAGTGAGGAAGGTAATCACGGTTTGCATCAGGATCTGCACCAGCTGTAAAATGGGCTGGAAAATGGCGGATGGAGTTTAATGCAGACAAGTGCGAGGTATTGCACTTCAGTAGGACAAACCAGGGTAGGTCTTACACGGTGAACGATAGGGCACTTAGGAGGGTGTAGAACAAAGGTATTCAGGAATAGAGGTCTACAATTCATTGAAAGTGGCATCACAGGTGGATAGGGTGGTGAAGAAAGCTTTTGGCACGTTGGCCTTCATAAATCAAAGTACTGAGTACAGAAGATGGGATGTTATATTGAAGTTGTATAGGACATTGGTGAGGCTAAATTTGGAGTATTGTTTGCAGTTTTGGTCACCTGCCTGCTGGAAAAATGTAAATAAGGCTGAAAGAGTACAGAGAAAATTTAGCAGGGTATTGCCGGGACTGGAGGACCTGGGTTATGAAGAAAGATTGAATCGGTTACTTTACTTCTTGGAATGTAGAAAATTGAGAGGAGATTTGAATTGACTTTGAATTGAATTGACTTTATTTCTTACATCCTTCACATACATGAGGAGTAAAAATTTTTACTCCATCTAAATGTGCAACGTTCAGCTCACAGTAAATTGTGATAAATAGCAGAGGGGTGGTGGTGGTGGAGCATCAAGGAAGCTCACCTCTGTCCCAGGATACTGACGGGCTTTTACCGCTGTACCACTGAGAGCATACTCACCAACTGCATCTCAGTGTGGTACGGCAATTGTCCCGTATCGGACCGCAAAGCACTCCAGCGTGTGGTGAAAACTGCTCAGTGGATTATTGGCACCCAATTGCCCACCATTGAGAACATCTGTGCGTGCGCAGCCCTCCGGTGAAAGTGATATCGTATCCGTTAAATAGGGGCCGTGGACAATTCTGATTTGATGGAGACAGATGTGAAAGCACAGAGGAACATCTGGAGAAATTTCTGAAATGCAGGTTTGCTGCTGTTGGTACTGCGCGATCAAGAATCTTCCAGAGGGAAGGCCTCAAAATCCCCGGCTTTGCCTGCTGTTGGCGACTGAGATTGAGGTCGAATCATTCGGATAGAGATGGTGCTCGGTACTCGGTGTCAGAGAGCTGATCGGAGGCTTTTCGGACGACTCAGAGTCGGACTGTGGTTGGGCATGGCAGGGAGAGTTTTTCTTCCTTCTCCCGTCTGCGTGAGATGTGGGACATTTGAGAGACTTTGGACTTTTTACTGTGCTTATGGATTTCTTCATCAAGTTATGGTATTGTTGCACCGTTGTAACTATATGTTATAATTATGTGGTTTTGTTAGTTTTTTTAGTCTTGGTCTGTCCTGTGTTTTGTGATGTCACATCGGAGGAAATATCATTTCTTAATGTATGCATTACTAAATGACAATGAAAGAGGACTGCATGTCTTCATAATCTAAACGCAGCCTGGGCAGGGCGAAAAGCATTATCAAGGATGCATCTCACCCTAACCATGAACTTTTTACTCTCCTCCCATCTGTTAGTTGCTACAGGAGCCTCTGCTCCCGCACCAGCAGGTACAGGAAGAGCTTCTTCCCTGAGGCTGTGACTCTGCTGAACCTCACACCACAGCGCTAAGCAGTATTGCACCCATATTGTACTGTCTCAGTATTTTTATATTTGTGTGCTGTAGCACTTACTTTTTATTCGCAGTTATTTTGTAAATAACACTATTCTTTGCATTTCTGGTTAGATGCTAACTGCATTTCATTGGCTTTGTATCTGTACTCGGCACAATGACAATAAAGTTGGATCGAATCTAATGTAATCTAAAAGGAAGAGGGTTAAGAGTGCACCATAGGGACAAGGGAGAGGGAGGACTCACACGAGAGGGGCGGGCAGGCGGAAGGTGGTGATCCAGATATAGGGGAGGGGGTTGGTTGGGAATGAGAGAAAGGGACAGTGGGAGGTAGTGGGGGTTAAGGATGCCAGTGAAAGGGGGCGACACACAGATGGGGGAGGGAGGAATGTTGGACCCAGAAATGGGATGGTGATGGACGAGTGAGATCAGAAAGCAGCGAGGAAACTGTAAAATGGTGACAGGCGCTGTATAAATGCAAGTTGACGCAAGGATTATTCCCCGCAATGCAGAGCGCATGCGCCTGACGTCGGCCGTGGCGCCACCAATCGTACAGTCCGGTTCGGCCGCGGTTTGGAGACCGGGGTCGGCTGCCGGCTTCATCAACATCAAGGGGCCGCCCCCAGCGGGGGAAAGGACCGGTACGGGCGCCTCAAGCATTGCGAGCTTCCGCGATGATGTTAAACCCTCCTTACCCCCATCTTCCAGAGCCCGCCCTGGGACTATCGGCCCCGAGTCTCCATTGCCGACCCGAAGCGTACAAGACTGCGCATTCTGTCGTGCGCGGGATTCTGGGTAACGAGGCGGCCATTGATTCCATAAGGCCCGGTGCGCGGGCAAACGATTTGTGAGCTGGCGGCGAGGCTTCCAGACCTGCCGAGCTCTCCATACCCAAATCTCAGCACCCAGCGGCTGGAGCTGGAACTTAGACCGGATAAAGAGGAACTGAGTAGATAAATAACTGCTAGCAAATAAAGAGAAAAAAATCTCATCTAGATAAAATAAGGGGAGGATGAATGAAGATTCAGTGTATCTCGTTAACATATATTTGGGTAAAGGGGCCTATTTCTGTGCTGTATCTCTATGATCCTAACATCGATTTATGGGAAGAAAATGATGATTGCAAAATAGAAATAGATCAAAAGATTAGGAATAAAGGTTATTTCTATGTTAGGGAAATAAATAGAGCAGTGGATTACTTTGTAAATGACTACAGATTCAGAAGTGAGGGTGTTCAGAGAGACCTGGGAGCTTTGTACATGACTCAGTGAAAGTGAATGTGCAATTAAGGTGGCAGAAGGTATTACAAAATAATTTAAATATATAATGCTGCAGTTACACTCAGTGGCCATCTTATTAGCCACCTCCTGTACCTAATAACGTGACCACCAAGTATATGTTTGTGATCTTCCACTGCTGCAAGGTTTGATGTGTTGTGCATTAGGTAATGCTTTTCTGTGCACCGCTATTGTAACGCATGGCTATTTACGTTACCATTGCCTTCCTGTCAGCTTGAACCAGACTGGCCACTCTTCTCTGACCTCTCATTAACAAGGCATTTTTGCCTACAGTACTACTGCTCAGTAGATTTTTTGCACCCTTCTCTGTAAACTCTAGAGATTGTTACATGAAAAAATCCCAACAGATCACCAATTGCTGATATACTGTGGGTAACAACAATCATTCTACAATCAAAGTCACTGGATCACATTTCTTCCCCATTCTGATGTTTGGTCTGAACAACCATTGAACTTTGTGACCATGTCTGCATGCTTTTATGAATTGAGGTGCTGTCTTCATCATTGGCTGATTAGATCCTAGTGAGATGGTTTCTGGAATATTGCATGTGAGCGTGATCTCCATCCCAGCCTGCGGTAAGAGTCCACCCTAGACGGCCCTCGAGGTTGAGTCTGTGAGTGCAATTAAGGGAAAGATCAATGGATGTTAAGGTACCTGGAATGGGCTGCCGGGGAAGTGATGGGAAGCAGATACAACTGGAACGTTTAGACAGATGTGTGAAAGGCAGGGAATGGGGTCAGATGGATCCTGTGCAAGGGGACGGGATTAGTTTGGATCGGCATCACGGTCAGCACAGACATGGTGGGTCACAGGGCCTCTTCATCTGCTGTACTGTTCTGCTCTCCATACTGAGGGGCGAAAGAAATGGGGTCAGTGCAGGGAAGATGCAGCGAAGGAAGAGATCAGAGGTAAAGTGATGAATCTCACGCTGCCCCCTCTTACATTGTTCTCCCAATCTCGTCTAAAACCAACCCATCGATTTTGAACATCTCTTTTCTGCTCGTTGGGAAATCTCACTGACTGCTCCAGTCGCTCCAGATAATTATGATCCCCGTGACATTACAGTTGTATTACAATCTCACAGATCCCTCGATGTCCTTCCTGATGGACCAGCAGAGGCCCAGTCGATGATTTGTAAAGATTTCGGAATCAAGTTTATCATCACTGACGTGTGTTGTGAAATTTCTTGTTTTGTGGCAGCAGTACAGTGCTATTCATTACATATACTATATGTTACAATCAGAAATGTATATTAAAAATTAAATAGTGGAAAAAGAGAGCATAAATGAGGAGGTGTTCATGGGTTCGTTGTCTATTGAGAATCTTGATGGCAGGGGGAAGGGAGCTTTCCCTAAAGATTGAGTGTATCTTCAGGCTCCTGTGGCAATGAGAAGAGGTCACGGGTGGTGAGGATCCTTAATGATGGATGGCTCTTTTTTGAGGCATTACCCTACGAAGATGCCCTCGATGTTTACAACCTTGTGCAGCTTTTCCTAATCCTGCACAGTGGTCCCTCCATACCAGATGGTGAAGGAACCGGTTGGTATGCTCTCCGTGGTGCATCCGTAGAAACTTGCTAGCGTCTCGGGTGACAAACCAAGTCTCCTAATGAAATATAGCCGCTTGGCATCATGTCTTTGCTTCTCTGCTACAACAGTGTGTCAGCTGTGAGGTGCCCGTGGAACAGGAGGAGAGGCAAAGCCTCATTGCACCAAGTTAAACAGGGCAATCACACCATCCAGGGCATTAGAGCACTGTTTGCCCAGGATGGTGTTTGGGAGCCAGACGTTGCTGCCTCATGTCCTGGCCAGTAATGTTGTTTCCCCAATGATTAAAAGATCCCTGGTTCACCATCAGGCTGGTTTTTCATGTAGGACCTCAGTGCAGGAGTCCACTTCCTCGGCTCCTGTGCAGCCCAAAGGTGCTTCCTTATCCCTTGTGGATATGTTCAATAACTCCAACTCCATTGCGATCTCGACAGAGAATTTCAAAAGTTTGTGTCCAGGGATTTCTAATCTTTATGCAGTGATCTGAGATCGGAGTGTGAACTAATTGACCTCTCTGCCCAGTCCTGTGCTCAAGTCTCTGGAGCTGGACACAAGCACCCTGATCCTGACCCAGAGGCAGGGTAATCATAGAGCACTACAACATGGTAACAGGCCCTTTGGCCCATCTACTCCTTGTCAGCTGCCCATTCACCGCTATCTGAACCATAGCCCTCCCTAACCCTCTCATCAATGTACCTGTCCAAAGTTCCCTTTAATGCTACAATTACAGTGTCATAACCAGACAGCCAGCAACTGAGTCACAGCTGACCCAGGAGATTATAGTGATCTGCTCTGAGTCACTACCCTGTACTTACTGATGCTTTTTGTAATGTTTTACAGAACATCAAATGTGGAGGAATTGCGACTGGGTATCTCAGATGGAATATCACATCAGATCGACACCCCACTCAGCTCCCCAGCACCTGAATATCATCGGCCTGTGAACGTGGAAGGAGAGATGCTGGTTTGTTTCACTTCAGACCCCAGGCAGTGAGGGCTGTTGCAGGGCACCAACCGTAACACATTGGGGAGACGATGTCCTCAGCGACGATGAGAGAAACTGTTGACGTGAGGTCGGGAACCAGTTGCAGAGAAGCCGTGTAACTTCTTCCAGCCTGTGAAGGAGCGGGCAGTGATCACTCCAGTGCAGATTGGGAAAGGAACACCCACTGCAACGAGAGACCGTGTGTGACACGCTGGGGGAGGTGAGCTGACCTGATCTGTGACCGGGAACGTGTTCACCACATCCTTGTTTCTGCACCAGTGAAACGTTCCTTCTTTTGACTGAGATAAACTTGATCCATTTCCCTGAGAGTATTCCCATGTTCTTTCCACCTGTTTCCATTTGAGGACAGTAATTAATTTGGCCATCTTTTTACTGACTGATCACTGAGATCCTGGGGAAACATTGTCTTCCTGCTTCAGGCGCATGTAGGAACTCACTCGGAGGCACGGGCAGATTCACACCGGGAAAAGCTTCTCTGCATGCAGGAAAGGATTCACTTGCCCCATCCCTCTTGGTGATACACTAGTGAGGAGCAGCCGTTCATCTGCTGCTAGTGGGACAAGCGGTTCATTCGGTTGTCCAGCCTACTGATACAACCAGCAGGGAGAGACTGTTCACTTATCAAAGTGCGGAAAGGGATTCACTCGGTCGTCCAGACTGCTGATAGACCAGCAAATTCACGCTCGGAAGAGACTGTTCACCTGCTTTTGGATGTGGGAAGGGATTCACCCGAAATCCGGCCTACTGCCTCACCAGTGGGTTCACACCGGGGAGAGGCAGTTCACCTGCTCCGAGTGCAGGAAGCAGCTCACTTGTTCATACAGCCTTCAGATGCACCAACAAACTCACATCGGAAAGAAGCCCTTCACCTGCTCTGAGTGCGGGAAGGGATTCACTCGTTCATATGATCTTCTGACGCACCACCGAATTCACACTGGGGAGAGGCCATACATCTGCTCCGAGTGCGGGAAGGGATTCAATCAGTCGTCTGTCCTGGTGAGGCACCAGCAAACTCACACAGGGGAGAGGCCGTTCACCTGCTCCGAGTGTGGGAAGGGATTCGCGCAGTCGTACAACCTACTGATACACCAGCAAATTCACACTGGGAAGAGACTGTTCACTTGCTCCAAGTGTGGGAAGGGGTTCACCCAGTCGTCCAACCTGCTGGCTCACCAGTTGGTTCACACCGGGGAGAGTTCCTTCAACTGCTCTGAGTGTGGGAAGGGGTTCACCCAATTGTCCAAGTTGCTGGCTCACCAGCGGGTGCACACTGCGGAGAGGTCTTTCAACTGCTCCGAGTGCGGGAAGGGGTTCATTCGGCCGTCTGAGCTCCTGAGGCACCAGCAAATTCACACCGGGGAGAGACCCTTCATCTGCTCCGAGTGTGGGAAGGGGTTTACTCGGTCGTACAATCTTAAGGCGCACCAACGAACTCACACCGGGGAGAGGCCTTCCACCTGCTCCGAGTGCGGGAAGGGATTCTGTCAGTCACATGACCTCCTGCTGCACCAACAAATTCACACTGTGGAGAGGCCATTCACCTGCTCTGAGTGTGGGAAGGGGTTCACTCAGTCATACAACCTACTGATACACCAGCAAATTCACACCGGCGAGAGACCGTTCACCTGCTCTGAGTGTGGGAAGGGGTTCACCCAGTCGTACAGTCTACTGATACACCAGCAAATTCACACTCGGAAGAGACTGTTCACCTGCTCTGAGTGTGGGAAGGGATTCACCCAGTCATCAAAGCTGCTGGCTCACCAGCGGGATCACAGCGGGGGGAGTTCTTTCAACTACTCCTAGTGTGAGAGGGGGTTCTCCCAGTCATCCAGATCACTGGCTCAGCAGGCTGTTCACTCCGCGGAGAGGCCTTGTATCTGCTTTGAGTGCGGGAAGGGATTTACACGGTCGCATAGCATATGAGAGCTTAAATATGCAGTACTTACGTGAGGCATTTAAACACTTTTGCTGATGACACAGCAGTGAGTTCACAAGTGACTGTGGGAACTGATTCTGCAGTTATTGCTGCTGTTGATCACATCCAGGTTTGGACCCTGGTTATGGGGCACATTTGGGTTGTTTCCCCCTTGAACTGCAGGTTATACCCTCTGGAGCATAGTAGGTTGGGGTGTCACCCATGGAGGTTTATAAAGTGATGAAGGGCATTGGTATGGTGGATAATCACAGAGGTTTATCAGGGTAGGGGAGTGTAAAACTGGAAGAGGGGACCAAATGTAGTGTATCTAAATTGAGTGGAGAAGCAAATTGTGCAGACGCTATGAAGAGTCTGCAGAGAGATATAGATAGGTTAAGTGAATGGGCAAGGGTCTGGCAGATGGAGTACAATGTTGGTAAATGCAAGGTCATCCACTTTGGTAGGAAAAATGGAAGATCAGATTATTATTTAAATGGTAAAAGACTGCAGCATTCTGCTGTGCAGAGGGACTTGGGAATGCTTGTGCATGAATCACAAAAGGTTGGTTTGCAGGTGCAGCAGGCTATCAAGAGGCAAATGGAATAATGATCTTCATTGCTAGAGGGATTGAATTTAAGAGCAGGGAGGTTATGCTGCAGCTATACAAGGTACTGGTGAGGCCGCACCTGGAGTACTGTGTGCAGTTCTGGTCTCTTTACTTGAAGGATAAACTGGCTTTGGAGGTGGTGCAGAGGAGGTTCACCAGGTTGATTCCAGAGATGAGGGGGTTAGACTATGAGGAGAGATTGAGTCACCTGGGACTGTGCTGGAATTCAGAAGAATGAGAGCAGATCTTATAGAAACATATAAAATATTAAAGGGATAGATAAGTTAGAGGCAGGAAAGTTGTTTCCACTGGTAGGTGAGACTAGAACTAGGGGACATGGCCTCAAGATTCAGGGAGTAGATTTAGGACAGAGATGAGGAGAAACTGCTTTTCCCAGAGGGTGGTGAATCTGTGGAATTCTCTGCCCAATGAAGCAGTGGAGGCTACCTCAGTAAATATATTTATGACGAGGTTGGATAGATTATTTGCATAGTAGGGAATTTAGGGTTGTGGGGAAAAGGCAGGTTTGTGGAGTTGAGTCCATGGTCAGATCAGCCATGTTCTTATTGAGTGACGGAGCAGGGGCAATGGGCCAGATGGCCGACTCCTGCTCCTGCTCCTAATTCATAGGTTGTTATGTTAGAGGATATTGGTTTCAGGTGAGAGAGAGAGAAAGATTGAAATGGCTCATTGGGGGCAAGTTTTTCACACAGAGGGTGGTGGGTGTCTGGCTCACAATGCTAGAGGGAGTGGTAGAGGCAGGTACAATTACAGTGACTGAAAATCATTTGGACAGTTTCATGGACAGGAAAGGTCCAGAGGGATGTTGGCCAGATGCTGGTCAATGGATGAGTTCAGGTCACAACTAGTCAGTCTGAGGCAGTTGGGCTGGAGGACTTGTTTCCATGCCTTCCACCTCAGACTCTGTCTTGTCTTCACACAACCCACTGGTATGGACATTGAGGTGGGGTGGGGCATCACCCTGATGTCACTGTGGTGCACTCTTCCCCCCTCCCACCCATCCTGACCTTGACCCCTCAGGATTGTCACATACCAGCTGCCCTCAGTGCTCGGGCTCATTGTGTTTTATCCCAATCCCTGCCCCTTGCTCTGACCCCCCGCTTCTCCACACTACCCTGCAGTGGGGTCACTCATAGCAAAGCATAGTGTGGGGGGGGGGGGATTATTCACAGCTCGGGAACATGAATATCTATACCAATATTCTACATATCTGTTCCTCCAGCTCCTGCTGACATTTCGAAGGATGATATAACATCATTATGGTAATTGCTCTTTGTTTTATTCCTGAGGTCTACCTGAGTGTCCTTGCTGAATGAGCCCTCTCCATAACAGTCTCCATAATCATGCCTACTGGTCCATAGTTCCCAGGGTTCTCTTTCCAGCCTTCGTAAATAAAGGTACAACATTAGCCATCCTCCCATCTTCCTGCACCTCACCCATCACTAACTGATGCTAATATCTCAGCCAAGGCTCTCACAAATTCTTTTCCAGTTTCCTACTGTGTGCTTGGATACATCTGACCATGTCGTGGACATTTACCTACCTCAACAGACGATGACACCCAGCATCTCCTTTGGTGTAATGCGCACTATTCCCAAGATGCCCCCTTCACCTTCCCTAGTCCTGAAGTCTTCACAACGTTCTTCATGGTCAAAGCAGTGGAGATGTATTCAGTGAGGAACACACCCATCTCCTGTGGCTCCAAACAAAGTTGTCCTCTTTGGTGTTGGAGGGGCCCTATTTGCTTAGAGTCTTGGCCCAAAACATTGACTGTTTATTCCTCTCCATGGATGCTGCCTGACCTGCTGAGTTCCTCCTGCATTTTATGTGTCTCTCTCTAAATACTCATTTCCCCTCATTGGATTTTCCATAATCTTCTTTGCTAAAGCTGTCTCGGTGCCCACATTTTGCCCTTCTGATTCCACTGTGAGTCCCCTCCTGCGTCCCCTATAGTCCTCCAGGGATTCACTTGATCCCAGCTGCCTGTGAGATGTAAGATGGCGCTGCTGGAGGTAGTTAACGAAACAAGAAATACTTTTTTAACAACACTTTTTCTGTAAAAATAATGGTAAATGATCACTGCAAACGCAGAGGCAAGTGAGGGCAAGGCTGAGACGACGGTCGAGAGTTGAGGTGAGCAGATGCGATGCAAGGTGGAGGCGTATATGAAGTGAAGTTGTAGTGAGTGCAGCGGAGGAGAGGTCCATTCAGCTAAACGGAAAGTGCGGTTTGATCGATCTAAGGTTGGGTCTGGGCCAAAACATGGCGGCAGAGTCCAGGCCCAGAGTGTATCAATGCCACAGGGCCTGGGTCTTGGGCTGAGGAACGACCTGATGTTTGGATGACTTAAACGCCGAGCCAGATGGATTGAAAAAGCAGGGTGTCGGGACAAGAGGTGAGGTTCTGCTCGCTGCCTCGAGGTGTTTACTCGGCTCTTCACTGAACTGATCCTGGGGCTGTGGCCTGCTACAGACTTTGTATCTGTGGGCTCCATGCTTACTCTGCTATGTGCTGAACTGGGGCTGAAGCTGTGGGGCTGCTTCGGGCTTCGTGTCTGAGGACTCACTTTCCTTCTGAACACTATTTGCTTGCTTTTGTTCTTTGCGTGATTTGTTCCCCCCCCCCCCCCGCCTCGCACATTGGTGTTTGTTGGTCTTTTTTATGGGTTCTTTTGGGTTTCTTATTTTGTGGCTGCCTGTAAGGAGATGAATTTTGAGGTTGTATAACGTGTACATAGTTTGATTATAGATGTACTTTCAGCTTTGAACTGCACTTGATGCATGCCTCCTTTCTCCTGACTACAGCTTCGATGTTCCTTGTCATGTTGTAACACACACAAAATGCTGGAGGAGTTCAGCAGTCAGACACCACATATGGGGGGGGGGGGGAATAAACAGGTGATGTTTCAGATCGAGACATTCATCTGGTTGAGACAGGAAAGGGGAAGAAGCCAGAAAAATGGATTGGGGGGAAGGGGGTCTACCAGCTGGCAGGTGATAGGTGGAGCCAGGTGAGGGGGAAGATGGGTGAGTGGCGGATGGCGGATGAAGTGAGAAGGTGGGAGGTGACATGTGGAAAACATAACGGGCTGAAGGAGGAATCGGATAGGAGAGCATAGAGGAACATGGGAGAGAGGGAAGAAGGGGCACAAGGGGAAGGTGATGGGCAGGTGAGGAGAAGGGTTAAGAGAAGACCAATTGAATAATTACTTTGGTTCTGTCTTCACTAAGGAGGACATAAATAATCTTCCAGAAATAGTAGGGGACAGAGGGTCCAGTGAGATGGAGGAACTGAGCGAAATACATGTTAGTAGGGAAGTACTGTTAGGTAAATTGAAGGGATTAAAGGCAGATAAATCCCCAGGGCCAGATGGTCTGCATCCCAGAGTGCTTAAGGAAGTAGCCCAAGAAATAGTGGATGCATTAGTGATAATTTTTCAAAACTCGTTAGATTCTGGACTAGTTCCTGAGGATTGGAGGGTGGCTAATGTAACCCCACTTTTTAAAAAAGGAGGGAGAGAGAAACCGGGGAATTATAGACTGGTTAGCCTAACCTCGGTGGTGGGGAAACTGCTGGAGTCAGTTATCAAGGATGTGATAACAGGCCATTTGGAAAGCGGTGAAATCATCGGACAAAGTCAGCATGGATTTGTGAAAGGAAAATCATGTCTGACAAATCTCATAGAATTTTTTGAGGATGTAACTAGTAGAGTGGATAGGGGAGAACCAGTGGATGTGGTATATTTGGATTTTCAAAAGGCTTTTGACAAGGTCCCACACAGGAGATTAGTGTGCAAACTTAAAGCACACGGTATTGGGGGTAAGGTATTGGTGTGGGTGGAGAATTGGTTAGCAGACAGGAAGCAAAGAGTGGGAATAAATGGGACCTTTTCAGAATGGCAGGCGGTGACTAGTGGGGTACCGCAAGGCTCAGTGCTGGGACCCCAGTTGTTTACAATATATATTAATGACTTGGATGAGGGAATTAAATGCAGCATCTCCAAGTTTGCGGATGACACGAAGCTGGGTGGCAGCGTTAGCTGTGAGGAGGATGCTAAGAGGATGCAGGGTGACTTGGATAGGTTGGGTGAGTGGGCAAATTCATGGCAGATGCAATTTAATGTGGATAAGTGTGAAGTTATCCACTTTGGTGGCAAAAAAAAGAAAACAGATTATTATCTGAATGGTGGCCGATTAGGAAAAGGGGAGGTGCAACGAGACCTGGGTGTCATTATACACCAGTCATTGAAAGTGGGCATGCAGGTACAGCAGGCGGTGAAAAAGGCGAATGGTATGCTGGCATTTATAGCGAGAGGATTCGAGTACAGGAGCAGGGAGGTACTACTGCAGTTGTGCAAGGCCTTGGTGAGACCACACCTGGAGTATTGTATGCAGTTTTGGTCCCCTAATCTGAGGAAAGACATCCTTGCCATAGAGGGAGTACAAAGAAGGTTCACCAGATTGATTCCTGGGATGGCAGGACTTTCATATGAAGAAAGACTGGATGAACTGGGCTTGTACTCGTTGGAATTTAGAAGATTGAGGGGGGATCTGATTGAAATGTATAAAATCCTAAAGGGATTGGACAGGCTAGATGCAGGAAGATTGTTCCCGATGTTGGGGAAGTCCAGAACGAGGGGTCACAGTTTGAGGATAGAGGGGAAGCCTTTTAGGACCGAGATTAGGAAAAACTTCTTCACACAGAGAGTGGTGAATCTGTGGAATTCTCTGCCACAGGAAACAGTTGAGGCCAGTTCATTGGCTGTGTTTAAGAGGGAGTTAGATATGGCCCTTGTGGCTACGGGGGTCAGGGGGTATGGAGGGAAGGCTGGGGCGGGGTTCTGAGTTGGATGATCAGCCATGATCATAATAAATGGCGGTGCAGGCTCGAAGGGCCGAATGGCCTACTCCTGCACCTATTTTCTATGTTTTCCATGTTTTCTAAGATCCAGAATGGCAAACAGAAAAAAGGAAAGGGAGGGTGGAGAAATTACTGGAAGTTAGAGAATTAATGTTCATGCCATCAGTTTGGAAGTCATTCAGATGAGGTGTTGCTCCTGCAACCAGATCGTGGCCTCGTCCATAGGAGCTCAGAAAACCTACAGCACAATACAGGCCCTTCGGCCCACAAAGCTGTGCCGAACATGCATAGGCTTTACAACCTCATCCATCGCACAAGATACTTTTAATCATAGAACAACCAATGACTGCATGTTTCTTTACGGCTATCTGCAATCAGTGCTGCATCATGATTATGAAAGACTGCTTTCTGCAGGTCCAAGCTTAAGACATTGGGTTATAATTTCAAATAGAAAAATGCAAGTTAGCTACTTAGGTCATTAACCCTTTTACTGACCCTCAGTAGGCCAGTGAGTCTGACATCAGTAATGGATGAGTTATTGGAAGGTATTCTATGAGACAGGATATATTAGAACTTGGATCGGCAGGGCCCGATTAGATAGATACTTTATTGATCCCAGAGGAAATTACAGTGTCACAGTAGCATTACAAGTGCACAGATATACAAATATTAGAAGAAAGATTAGAAGTTAACAAATTTCACGAAACATGCCGGTGATAATAAACCTGATTCTGAGATAAAGTGGCTATCTTCGGGATAGTTAACATGGCTTTGTGCATGGTGGGTAGTGTCTAACCAATCTTAGGAAGTTGTTCGAGGAGGTTATAGAAACATAGAAAATCTGCAGCACAATACAGGCCCTTTGGCCCACAAAGCTGTGCCGAACATGTCCCTACCTTAGAAATTACCTAGGGTTACCCATAGTCCTCTATTTTTCTAAACTCCATGTAGCCATCCAGGAGTCTCTTAAAAGACCCTATCGTTTCCACCTCCACCACTGCCGCCGGCAGCCCATTCCACGCACTCACCACTCTCTGCGTAAAAAATGTACCCCTGATAGCTCCTCTGTACCTACTTCCAAGCACCTTAAAACTATGCCTTCTCATGCTAGCCATTTCAGCCCTGGGGAAAAGCCTCTGACTATCCACACGATCAATGCCTCTCATCATCTGGTACACTTCTATCAAGTCACCTCTCATCCTCCGTCGCTCCAAGGAGAAAAGGCCGAGTTCACTCAACCTATTCTCATAAGGCATGCTCCCCAATTCCACTGCCATTTCTCAGCCCAGTTTTGCGTCCTATCAATGTCCCGTTGTAACCGCTGACAGCCCTCTACACAATCCAAAACACCTCGAACCTTGGTGCTAACCTATCCCTCCACTTCCTCATCCAGGTCATTTATAAAAATTACAAAGACCAGGGGTCCCATAACAGATCTCTGAGGCACAACACTGGTCACAGGCCTCCAAGCAGAATATGACCCGTCTACATCCACTCTTTGCCTTCTGTGGACAAGCTAGTTTTGGATCCACAAAGCAATGTCCCCTTGGATCCCATGCCTCCTTACTTTCTCAATAAGCCTTGCATGGGGTGCCTTATCAAATACCTTGCTAACATCCATATACACTACATCCTACAGCTCTACCTTCATCAATGTGTTGTCACATCCTCAAAAAATTCAATCAGGCTCATAAGGCACGACCTGCCTTTGACAAAGGCATGCTGACTATTCCTAATTATATTATACCTCTCCAAATGTTCATAAATCCTGCCTATCAGGATCTTCTCCAACTTACCAACCACTGAATTAAGACTCACTGGCCTATAATTTCCTGGGCTATCCCTATTCCCTTTCTTGAATAAGGGAACAACATCCGCAACCCTCCATTCCTCCAGAACCTCTCTTGTCCTCATTGATGATGAAAAGATCATTGCCAGAGGCTCAGCAATCTCCTCCCTCGCTTCCCACAGTAGCCTGGGGTACATCCCATATGGTCCCGGTGACTTATCCTACTTGATGCTTTCCAAAAGCTCCAGCACATCCTCTTTCTTAATACCTGTAAATCATCCCTACAATTGCCAAGATCCTTTTCCATAGTGAATACTGAAGCAAAGTATTCATTAAGTACCTCTGCTATCTCCTCCAGTTCCATATATATTTTTCCATTGTCACACTTGACTGGTCCTATTCTCTCACTTCTTATCCTCTTGCTCTTCACATACTTGTAGAATGCCTTGGGGTTTTCCTTAATCCTGTCTGCCAAGGCCTTCTCTTTGGCCCCTTCTGGCTCTCCTAATTTCATTCTTAAGCCCCTTCCTGCTGGCCTGATAATCTTCTAGATCTCTATCATTACCTAGTATTTTGAACCTTTCATAAGCTGTTCTTCTTGACTCGATTTACAACAGCCTTTGTGCACCACAGTTCCTGTACCCTACCATCCTTTCCTTGTCTCATTGGAATGTACCTACTCAGAACCCCACACAAATATCCCCTGAACATTTGCCACATTTCTTCTGTACGTTTCCCTAAGGACATATGTTTCCAATTTATGCTTCCAAGTTCCTGCGTGATAGCCTCGTAGTTCCCCTTACTCCAATTAAACGTTTCCCTAGCTTGTCTGTTCCTATCCCTCTCCAATGCTATGGTAAAGGAGATATAATTGTGATCAGTATCTCCAAAATGCTCTCCCACTGAGAGACCTGACACCTGACCAGGTTCATTTCCCAATACCAGATCAAGTACAGCCTCTCCTCTTGTAGGTTTATCTACATATTGTGTCAAGAAACCTTCCTGAACACACCTAACAAACTCAACCCCGTCTAAACCCCTCATTTAGGGAGATGCCAATCAATATTTGGGAAATTAAAATCTCCCACAACAACCTTGTTATTATTACTCCTTTCCAGAATCTGTCTCCCTATCTGCTCCTCGATGTTCTGTCACTATTGAATGGTCTATAAAAACACCCAGTAGAGTTATTGACCCCTTCCTATTCCTAACTTCCACCCACAGAGACTCCGTAGACAACCCCTCCATCGTAGTTCCCTTCTCCTGCCAGCCTTGCCTTCACTTTAACAGAAACTTGCAAACAAAGAACTTTCAATTAAAAGCCTCAATCTTTTACCAGACACCCGCCTTCCTACAAACAATCTATCCCAATCAGCTTTTGCAAGTTGTTGTTTAATCTGAGTGTAGGGTGGCATGGTAGCATAGCAGTCAGAGTAGCACTATTACAGTGCCATTGACCCAGGTTCAATTCCCACCACTGTCAGTAAGGAGTCTGTATGTCCGTGTGGGTTTCCTCCTGGTGCTCTGCTTCCCACCCACATTCCAACGAGTTATGGGTTAGTAGGTTGATTATGTCACCTGGGTAATTGGGCGGTGCGGGCTTATTGGCCTGTATCTCTAAATAAATGTAAAAATAGTATTTTCCAACATTTTGTGTTGTCATTTCACAATCCCTGTATCTGGAATATAATTTTGTTGTCATTTCCTAAATCTTTTACAAGTGTACAAGTGACCCATCATTAATTCCCATTTGTGGATAAATTCCATAATTGTACCACGTGGGAATGATCCACCAGCCTGCTCTGAAAAGGCCTGCTTATTGGTACAAGATAAGGCTTAGATATAGTGAGTGGGAAGAGGATGTCTGAATCAGAATCAGGTTTATAATCACCACCATGTGTAGTGAGATTTGTTAACTTAGCAGCAGCAGTTCAGTGCACTATATAATATAGAAGAAGAAAAAATAATAATAAATAAGTAAATAAATTGTCTCCTATTGTGAGGAGTCAAGGACCAGAGGGCACAACCTCAGAATTAAAGGACATCCATTTAGAACAGAGATTAGGAATTATTTAGCCAGCAGGTGGTGAATCTGCAGAATTCATTACCACAGACGGCTGTGGAGGCCAAACTGGACTCTCTGACGGTGGTGTCTGAAGAGAGGATGCTGTCCAAGCTGCATGCCATCTTGGACAATGTCTCCCATCCACTACATAATGTACTGGGTGGGCACAGGAGTACATTCAGCCAGAGACTCATTCCACTGAGATGCAACACAGAGTGTCATAGGAAGTCATTCCTGCCTGTGGCCATCAAACTTTACAACTCCTCCCTTGGAGGGTCAGACACTCTGAGCCAATAGGCTGGTCCTGGACTTATTTCCTGGCATAAATTACATATTACTATTTAACTATTTATGGTTTCATTACTACTTAATTATTTATGGTGCAACTGTAACGAAAACCAATTTCCCCCGGGATCAATAAAGTCTGACTATGACAAATCATGGGGTATATTTAAAGTGGAGATTGATAGGTTGTTCATTATTAAGGATGTCAAAAGTTTTAGGGAGAAGGCAGGAGAATGCGGTTGAGAGGGATAATAAATCGGCCATGATTGAATGGCCGAGCAGACTCGATGGGCTGAATGGCCTAATTCTGTGCCTATGTAAAATGGTATTAAAACTCTCATTACTACGACAGATTCTGTCTATCAATGAAAACCGATGATACATTAAATTGAGTCTAACACAGGAATTAATTAGACAAAACTCCATGCTCAAGATCAAGGATTTATTGGGCACTGGTAAGGGACATTAAAAATCATCCCAGTAACAGGAGCTGTAAACATCAGGGGGACGCCAGGCTGGGATAGTGTCCCCAGTCCAATTCTGGACATAATTCTCAGGAACAATTACTGTGGAATCCAGCTCCTACAGTCACTTGCGGACCCACTGGTGATTCCACAGACTGGCTGACTGAGCGAGTCCCTCCTCCTACCTGGGGTTGGTGAACACCATTCTCTCCAGTATGAATGTACTGGTGTGACATAATGCTCAACGACTGAGTGAAGCCCTTCCCATTGTGAAGGGGAAGGTCTCTTCATATGCATTCACTGGTGAAATTAAAATGGAGGGTGACTTAGCTGTGTTATGCACAAGGCAACAAATACAGAGGGATAAATAAACATTGTAAGAAAAGTTGGAACAGCTTCGAAGAAACCAGGAAGAAAAAAAATGGGAGAGCTTTGGAGAAATGAGAAGCAGTGGAGGAGAAAGCCGAAGGAGCTTAAGTTGCAGGAAAAAAGTTTCAGCAAAGATGACCATAATTAAGGTGTTGTGGGTGCTCAATATGCTCCAGCAGGATAGTTCTGCGGTGGGAGTTCCTGTGCTAACATGGAACAGAGGAAAACCAGCATACTCAATGTCAACGTGGATACATTTGAGGATCAAATGTCTGTGAGGCACGAGTTTGAACCCCAAGGGGTAGCTCAGGGTGTTCATTCTCAGCCCGTACTGAGGAGGCTCTCTGAACCTACGCCATATCCAATAGTACGAGGTGCTGCCAAGGACATTGAGTTATAGTACGATGACACTTGTGTTTCAGATGATTAAGGTTTGAATGCCGTGCTGGAGGACATAAGGAAATGAAAGGAAATGGAAGGAAAGTGAAGCAACAACAATGCATCACATCTCTGACTTAAAAAGATTCAAATCTTCGATGGTGACTCATTGCAGTTTCATTCATTTGAGGCTTTCAAAAACAACAATGAAGGCAAGACTGATCATTATGGTGACCACATCTATTGTCTCAAACAGTTCACTGGAGGTTACCCTAGACAGCTTGTCAAAAGTCGCCAGCCGGCCGGCCCAGAGCAAGAATATCTAAGGGCTCAAGCTTTACTACCAGAGCATTTTGGTGATGAGTACAAAATTGCTGTGGCCTACATGGAAAGGGCTCTTTCTTGGCCACATGTCAAATAAGAAGACATGAAAGTTCTTCAAGATTATAGTCTTTTTCTTTTTGAGGTTGTTGCAATGCCATGAAAGATGTGCAGGACATGTGTGAGTTTGCAAACTTGAGGATTTTGTAAGTTAATTGCCCAATAAACTTTGGGCCAAAATGGAGATCGGCAGTCTACAAACTGTAAGAAAGGCACGACCGTGAGGTTACTTCATTGACCTTGTTGATTTTATTGAAAGGCAAGTAAAGATTGCTACACACCCAGTGTTTGGGGAAAAAATACAATGCTACAACACCGACAGTAACTAAAGGTGTGAACAAAACTGGATCACAAATTCATTCTCAAGCTAAAGGAACTACCACTGCTGTGGAAAGTGAAGCTACAACTGAGCCCAGAACTGATGAAAAGGGTGCAAATTGGAAACAAGCCGTGAATGAAGCAAACGTGGCAGGGAGTACTGACCTGGTATCTAATGGCCTTATGGGGGCTGGTGATCATGAATGTAAACTTCCTATAATTCCAGTTCGGGTGAAGTCTATGACAAGGCAATGGTTACGTATGCTTTCCTAGATGAAGGAAGTGCAGCAGTGATCTGCACAGTGGGATTCATGATCATCTCAACCACACTGGATAAAGGACATGCATTCTCTTATACATGTGGGTCAAGAGAAGCTTATGAGTAGTTACATCTTTTCAGGATTGGAAGTTGCTGGCTTGGATAGTGAAAACTATTGTGACCTGCCTAACATCCCTCTGCAGGAACATATGCCTGTCCGCAAAGGGCACTTGCCTCATCAGAGATGGTCTCACCTGAAGCATTGTCATCTGCCGGAGCTTGAGTCAGAAATTGAGCTGGAGATAGCGGGGAATGTGCCCAAGACATTGGAGCCATTGCAAGGGCTTCACAGTGTTAATGATGGACCCTATGCAATCAGAACAATGGTATATTGGACTGTTAATGCAGGGGTCCCCAACATTTTTTGCACTGCGGACCGGTGTAATATTGACAATATTCTTGCGGACCGGCCGACCGGGGCGGAGGGGGCAGTGGTAGGGTTGCCAACGAACAAGAGTAGCAGTCAAATACGTTGTTTATCCAAAAGACTACAATGACCATGAAGCCTTGCGCGGGCACCAATGTGCATGCGCGTCGTGACCTGCCGCTTCCTCCCCCCTTCTCCCCCTCCCCCCCTGCAAGCAAATCCTTTTTGGCGATTCTGTTCGTGGGGGTGGGTGTTAATCACTACCGGAATATAGATGATAAGTGGGTAATACACTCAATTTTGTTTCTAAAAGGGTTTATCTAACGAATTTAATATTAAACACACAGCGCATATTTTCCTCACATGGATATAATGATAAGTCAATTATCAGGGGAGCTTGAAGTGTTGAACGAACTTCCAGTAGAAGTGGTAGAGGCAGGTTCGATATTATCATTTAAAGAAAAATTGGATAGGTATATGGACAGGAAAGGAATGGAGGGTTATGCGCTGAGTGCAGGTCGGCGGGACTAGGTGAAGGTAGCGTTTGGCACGGACTAGAAGGGCCGAGATGGCCTGTTTCTGTGCTGTAATTGTTATATGGTTATATAAGTCACTTATAAGTCAATAGCATCATAACATTTTAAGTAATATTTGGATATTAAACGCACAGCACATATTTTCCCTGTATAAATATATAAAATCATTGCAACACACCAATATCGCTGAATCAGTGGGAGCCCTGGGCTTGTTTCCCTGCAACAACACGGTGCCATCGAGGGGTGATGGGAGACAGCGATACTCGAAGGGGGTTCCTCATGTCCAGTATATTCCGCAATTTAGTTTTCGTTGCATTCATTGCAGAAAACTCTGCTTCGCAGAAAGATGTTGGAAATGAAAGCAACGTTTTCAGTGCTTTCGTGGCTATCTCATGATATTTAGCCTTGACTTTGATCCAAAATACCGACAGAGATGTTATGTCAAACATACTTTTCAGCCCGTCCTCATTTGCAAGCTGGAGGAGTTGATCTCCTTCCTGCCCTGACACGGATGACACGCGGGTCATGACCTTGCATGCGTAATGGTTGATCAGTGGCCGTGACAGGGAATGAGGAAAAGTGCAGCTCACCAAACCATATCGTTTCCTCGCAGCCCGGTAGCGCATGCTCTGCGGCCCGGTGGTTGGGGACCGCTGTGTTAATGGACCATTGAAAGAATACCGTGGTGGTGGAAGAGACTATGCTCAGCCAGAGATGATAATTAATGGGACTTCAGATCTGCACTTGATTGAGCTTTAATTCAAGACAGATTTTCCTGATGCAGTCAAAAGGGACAACCTGGTTTGTTAGGAGAAGATCACAATCCAGGATCGACTGCTTACCAAAAGAGGACATTTGCATAAATATGGAGATTTCATGTCTCTGTGTTTTGGTAACATGTAGCTGTAATTATTCTAGTCTAATAGTTAGGGGGCTGGCATGCAGGAGCCTATCAGTTCTCTATCTGCATCATAGTTTGTGTTGCACGTTTATTACGTTTGTTATGGTAACTAGTCACGTGACGGGGCTGGGTAAAAGTGAAGCAGATAAGTTACGTCTTCATGCTTTGCTCATTGCAGTTTATCATAGCTGGTGGGTCCAATGGAGATCGTATCTTTTGCTGACCACTCAATAAAGCTCACATATATTGGGTGTGCCTAAGTTTAATTGCCTCAAGATTGTATGTTTGCTGATTGCTAATAAAGGTTCGAAAACATACTCATGACCTTTGAAACAACCATTATTGGAGTGAGGGAGCATCATGCATAGAGTCAATAAATCCATAGGGTCACTGCCGGCAGCAATTACTTCATTTTGGTTTTGGTTTAGCTTGGCCTCTTTAATGGCTTTTTTAAGTTGCCTCCACAATCTCTTCAGGTAATTCTTCAGAGCGTAGTCCATCTAGTCCAGGTGACTTATTTACCTTCAGACCTTTCAGCTTCCCAAGCCCCTTCTCCCCAGTAATAGCAGCTGCACTTGATTCTGCCCCCTGTCACTCTCAAACTTCCAGCACACTGCTGGTATCTTCCACAATGAAGACTGACACAAATTTCTATTAAATTCATCTACCATTTCCCTGTCCCCCATTGCTACCTCTCCAGCATCATTTTCCAGTGGTCCATTATCTACTCTCACCTCTATTTTACTTTTTATATTTCTGATAAAATTTTTGAATCATCTTTGATGTTATTGACTGGCTTACCTTCATATTTCATCTTTTCCCTCCTCATGGCTTTTCAGATGCTTTCTGTTGGATTTAAAAATCTTTCCAAACCTGTAACTTCCCTCTGATTTTCACTTGATTACATGGCCTCTCCTTTGCTTATATATTGGCTTTAACTTCCCTTGTCAGCCATGGTTGTATCACCGTGCCTTTAGAATATGTCTTCCTCTTCAGGATGTATCTATCCTGCAGCTTCCGAATTGTTCCCAGAAACTCCAGCCATTGCTGCTCTGTCATCACCCCTGTTAGTGTCCTCTTCCTTTGGCCTGCTCTTCTCTCATGTCTCTGTAATTCTCTTTACTCCACAATCATACCTTTGATTGTAACTTCTCTTTCACTCAAATTGCAGGGTGAATTTATTCTGTTATGATTACTGCCTCCTAAGGAGTATTTTACTTTAAGCCCCCTAATCAAATTGGGTGCACAACACCCAATCCAGAAGACCTGATCCCTGCTGGGCTCAATCGCAAACTGCTCTAAAAAGCCATCTTGTAGACATTCTACGAATTCTTTCTCTTGGGATACAAAATCAGCAGCAACCTGACTTTTCCCAATCTACCTACATATTGAAATCCCCCATGACTGTTGTAACATTGCCCTTTTGACAAGCCTTCTCTAACTCCCATTGTAATTAGTAGCCCACATCGTGGCTACTGTTCATCGGCCCGTATATAACTCCCATCAGAGCTATTTTACTCGTGCTGTTCCTTAAGTCAATCCAGACTTATTCTACATCTTCTGATCCTATGTCACCTCTTTCAAAGGATTTGATTTCATTTCTTACCAACAGAGCCACACCCCTCCCCCCTCTGCCTACCTGCCTGTCATTTCGATACAGTGTGTATCCTTGGATGTTAAGCTGCCAGCCATAATCTTCTTTTAGTCATGACTCCGTGATGCCCACAACGTCATGCTTGCCAATCTCTAACTGCCTACAGGATCATCTACCTTATTCTGTATTCTGCATATATTTAAATATAACACCTGTGTCCATCACACACCACATTACAACTCATCCCACTGACTGCAATTTTGCCCTATCATCTGCCTGTCCTTCCTGCCAGTCTCACTACGCACTGCCTCTGCTTGCATACCAAATGCCCCACCCTCAGCCCGACCACTCCGATTCCCATCCCCTCACCAAATTAGTTTAAACGCTCTCCAACTATTCTGACAAACCTGCCGCAAGGGTGTTGCTCCCCTCGCACCTCTCAGCTGCGCGGGACCGCGGCCACGCAGTGACCGAAATGTCCGCGCGCACATAGTCTTTGCTGATGCATAGCCGGATTTTACAAAAATATATAATGTGCCGCACAGTTTTCAAGCCGTGTAAAAATGTCCTGCTCAGAGCACTGATTGGTGTGCGCAGCTGTAAAGAACAAAGAGGAACGTTGATCTTACAGTACTAGCTCCTGTCCTGCGCTTTCTCCGTAACTGTACCTTAACAGTATATTCTGCATTTCGTTCTTGATTTTCTCTTTACTGCTTCAATGTAAAATGAATCATGCAGATTGCATGTACAACAAGGTTTTCACTGTACCTGCGAAGGTTTAGGGGAAGTATTTAACTTGGAGTGGGGGAAATCATGATGCTATCAGGCAGGAACTGGGGAGCATAAACTGGGAACGGGTGTCTTCAGGGGAATGAACAACAGAAACGTGGAACTGTGAATATGAGTTCTGGATAGCTTTGTCCCATTGAGGCAGGGAAAGGGTGGTAGGATGAAGGAACGATGGATGACAAGAGATGCGGAACATCTAGTCGAGACGAAGCAAGAAACTTTCTGAAGGTTTAGCACGCAACGATCTGGCAGGGGTCTAGAGAATTAGCCAGGAGTTGAAGAATGGTCTCGGGAGAGCTAGAAGGGGATATGAGAAGGCCTCGGTGACAATAAAGGTCTCCATGAAGACCATAAAGGAGCGTGGAAACCGTAAAATGGTGACAGGCGCTGTTAAGCCCAAGTTTGCAGCCGCATCATTCCCAGGAATGCAGAACGCATGCGCCTGACGTTAGATGTGACGCCTCCAATCGTACAGTTCGGTTCAGCCAGAAGTTGGGCAGCGGTTTGGAGCCAAGCGTTGGGCCGGGGATTAACCAACATTAAGGAATCGCCCCAACGAGGGAAAGAACCGGTACGGGCGCCTCAAATATTGCGAGCCTCCGCGGTGATATTAAACCTTCCTTACCCCTGTCTCCCAGCGCCCGCCTTGGGACTGTCCGTCCCGAGTCCCCATTGCTGGCCTGGAATGTACGTGACGGCGTGTGCTTCCGTGCGCGGGATTGTGGGTAACTAGGCGGCCATTTATTTCACAGACTCGGCGCAGATGCAAACGATTTGTGAGCTGGTGGGGAGGCTTCCAGACCTGCCGAGCTCTCCATACCCAAATCTCAGCACCCAGCGGCTGGAGCCGGAACTTAGACCGGATAAAGAGGAACTGAGTTACACTGCTAGTAAATAACGGAAAAAAATCTGATCTAGATAAAATAAGGGGAGAATGAATGTAGATTTAGTTTATTTGGTTAGCATGTATTTGGGTAAAAGGTCATTTTTCTGTGCTCTATCTCTTTAATTCTAACATAGATTTATGATAAGAAAATGGTTATTTACATCTTTCTAGTCTTGTTGGTGTTGCAACTAGAATAGAAAAGGTGGATAGTGTATTTGCACTTCCAAATGAAAGATACCACACAAAGTTCCGAAACAAAATATGGTGGGGGTGGGGGGAGGAACACAATTACAACCCAGTGATCCGGGTTCATTTTATTTCACTTTCTGCAAGGGGTTTGTACATTTCATGTGACCATCTCCGGTAATGATGTGTTTGAGTACAGAGAGGAAATTAAGAACCTGGTGGCGTGGTGCGAAGACAATAACCTATCCCTCAATGTCAGCAAGACGAAGGAATTGGTCGTTGACTTTAGAAGGAGTAGCAGACCACATGACCCCATTTACATCGGTGGTGCGCAAGTGGAACAGGTCAAAAGCTTTAAGTTCCTCGGGGTCAATATCACAAATGACCTGACTTGGTCCAACCAAGCAGAGTCCACTGCCAAGAAGGCCCACCAGCGCCTTTACTTCCTGAGAAAGCTAAAGAAATTTGGCCTGTCCCCTAAAGTCCTCTCTAATTTTCATAGATGCACTGTAGAAAGCATTCTTCTGGGGTGCATCACAACCTGGTATGGAAGTTGTCCTGTCCAATACCGAAAGAAGCTGCAGAAGATCATGAACACAGCGCAGCACATCACACAAACCAATCTTCCGTCCTTGGACTCACTTTACACCGCACCCTGTCGGAGCAGTGCTGCCAGGATAATCAAGGACACGGCCCACCCAGCCAACACACTTTTCGTCCATCTTCCCTCCGGGAGAAGGCTCAGGAGCTTGAAGACTCATATGGCCAGATTTGAGAACTGTGATAAGACTGCTGAACGGATCCTGACCCGGATCTAGGTTGTACCCTCCAAATATCCAGACCTGCCTCTTGGCTTTTTTGCACTACCTCACTTTCCATTTTTCTATTTTCTATTTATGATTTATAATTTAAATTTTTACTATTTACTATCGATTTGTACTCCAGGGAGTGCGAACCGCAGAATCAAATATCGCTGTGATGATGGTATGCTCTAGTATCAACTGTTTGGCGACAATAAAGTAAAGTATTTTCTCTGGTGTGTCAGCTTGCTCCCACTTTCCAAAGATGAACAGTTTATAAGTTAGTTGGTCAGATGGGTGTAATAGAGTGGAATGGCTCTTTTTCTCAGAAAGGCCAGTTACTGTGCTGTACCACTTTTAAAAACATTAAAATGAAAAATCAAGGGGTTGGTAATATTATACTGGTGTGAAATTTGGATTGCAAAATAGAAATAAATCGAAAGATTAGGAATAAACAGGTTATTTCTAGGTTAGTTTGGGCAGATGGGGCTCATCGTCATTGTAGGCAGCCTGCCTAGGGGAAAGAAACTCTGATTTTAAACCTCCGCTACCTTGCGGCCATATCCACCCATGGGAAAGGCTTCGAGAGTAAACCCCGAGGAAGAAATCTGGAGCCAGGGTCCCTAAGGCAGTTTATTGGTGTTTACAACTTCTCTCTGGCAAACTCTCCTGCCTGTCAAAGCAGCGTATTGGGGTGTGGCCACTATCACAAGCAAACAACAACTTGGAGCCACACGAGAGAGCTGAGTGTCCAGAGGTGAGCGAGCTGTCCCAGAATGGACGTGATAACCTTCACCAGAGGTGCTACCCCTTGTGGGTGAGAATAGGGTAAATGAAATGTAACGGAGTCATAGAGAAGTACAGCACAGAAAGAAGCCCTTCAGCCCATCTAGTCCATGCTGAGACCATTGAATCTGCCTACTCCCAACGACCTGCACCGGGATCATAGCCCTCCATGCCCCTACCATCCATGTACCTATCCAAACATAGCTTAAATGTTGAAATTGAGCTTGCATGTACTCATACTGGCAGCTCATTCCACACTCTCACGACCCTCTGAGTGAAGAAGTTTCCACTCATGTTCCCCTTAAACATCTAACCTTTCACCCTTAACCCATGACCTCTGGTTATAGTCCTACTCAACCTCAGTGGTAAAAGACTTGCATTTACCCTATCTATACCCCTCATAATTTTGTGTACCTCTTTCAAATCTCCTCTCAATCTTCTACATTTTCAGGAATAAAGTCCTAACCTATTCAATCTTTCCTTATAACTCAGGTCCTCCAGACCCGGCAATATCCTGGTAAATTTTCTCTATAATCCTTCAACCTCATTAATCTCTTTCTTGTAGGTAGATGGCCAAAACTGCAACAATACTCCAAATTAGGCCTCAGCAATGTCTTAGACCACTTCAATATAACATCCCAACTTCTGCACTCAGTACTTTGATTTATGAAGGCCATTGTGCCAAAAGCTTTCTCTACGACCCTACCTACCTGTGATGCCAGTTTCAACAAATTATGGCCCTGCATTCACAGGTCCCTTTGTTCTACCACACTCCTCAGTACCCTACCACTCACTGTGTAAGGCCTACCCTGTTTGTGCTCCCATAGTGCAACACCTCACACTTGCCTGCATTAAATTCCATCTGCCATTTTTCAGCCTATTTTTCCAGCTGATGCAGATCCTTCTGCAAGCCATGATCATCTTCCTCACTGTCCACATCACCCCCGATCTTGGTGTCATCTGCAAATTTGTTGATCCACTTACCTACATCATCATCCAAATAAAATGAATTCTGTGACCCTGCCTGTCAGTGGGTTCGTAAGATAAACGGAGCAGTAGATTACTTTTTAAATGACTACAGATTCAGAGGGAGGGTGTTCAGAGAGAGCTGGGAACTTTGTACATGATTCACTGAAAGTGAACGTGTAGGTACAGCAAACAATTAAGATGACGGAAGTATTTCAAAATCGCCTTCCTGTGACTTGAACCAGTCTGGCCATTCTCCTCTGACTACTCTCATTAACAAGGTGCTTTTGCCCACAGAACTGCTGCTCATTAGATTTTTCTGTTTTTCGCCCCATTTTCTGTAAACTCTGCAGACAGTTTCAATGGTTGAGTTCAATGTCAGAGAATGTATATAATATACATTCATCCATAAGATACTGCGAGCACCAACAATCTTTTCAAATCTTTTTATTGTATATACATATAGGAAAAATAACATGAGTACATCGAAGTAACAACACCTACAATGCCTCAAAAAAAATCCATCATCTTAAAGATTGAAAACAAAATTTTGTGATAACAAAAAACCTACTGAGCAGAAAAGTGAGGAAAAAAAGAGAACCCACTAGGTGTACAACCCCAGAGCCATGCGTCATACAAAAAGCTTCTAAGAAGCCAGCGAGAAAAGAAAATATACTAAAAAAATTTACAATTAGATCATGGAAAAATTATATCAATTAACTCAAATGATAATAACGAGCAAATGAGCCCCATCTTTTCTCAAAATCAAATAAAGGTTCAAAGGTTCGACTTCTAATTTTCTCCAAACTAAGACATAGCATCACTTGAGAGAACCATTGTGACAAAGTGGGAGCTGATGTATCCTTCCACTTCAACAAAATGGCCCTCCGAGCTATCAATGTAACAAATGCAATAACATGTTGGTCAGACACAGAAATACCATGAATATTTTGAGGAACTATTCCGAAAAGCACAGTTAATTTATTAGGTTGTAGATTAATTTTAAGTGCTTTAGAAGTTGTTGAGAAAACCGATTTCCAGAACTGTCCCAATATAGAACAAGACCAAGACATATGTGTCAGTGTAGCTATCTCAGTTTTACATCTATCACAATGACTATCAACATTAGGAAAGATTTTAGAAAGTCTGTCCTTTGTCAAATGATAACGATGTACAATTTTAAATTGAATCAATGAATGGCTAGCACAAATTGAAGAAGAGTTAACCAACTTCAATATCCGCATCCAATCCTCAGTCATAAAAGTCAGAGCACCAACAATCATTCCATGGTCACACTAACTTACATCACATTTCTACCCCATTCTGATGTTTGGACTGAACTACAACTCTTGACCATGTCTGCATGTTTTTATGCATTGAGTTGCTGTTACATCATTGGCTGATTAGATGTTTGCATTAATGAGCAGGTGTACTTATTAATGTAGCCACTCAGTGTATCGAGGCCCTGGGGAGATGGTTTCTGGAATATTGCAAACGAGCGTGATCTCCATCTCAGTCTGCGGTAAGAGTCCACCCCAGACAGCCCTCGAGGTTGAGTCTGTGAGTGCAATTAAGGGAAAGATCAATGGATATTAAGGTACCTGGAATGGGCTGCCGGGGAAGTGATGGGAAGCAGATACAACTGGAACGTTTAGACAGATGTGTGAAAGGCAGGGAATGGGGTCGGATGGATCCTGTTCAAGGGGACGGGATTAGTTTGGATCGGCATCACGGTCAGCACAGACATGGTGGGTCACAGGGCCTGTTCACCTGCTGTACTGTTCTGCTCTCCATACTGAGGGGCGAAAGAAACGGGGTCAGTGCAGGGAAGGTGCAGCGAAGGAAGAGATCAGAGGTAAAGGGATGAATATCACACTGCCACTTGCGTTATTTTCCTGATTTCCTCTAGAAAAAGCTCATCGATTTGAACATATCTATTTAGTCTCTGCTCATTGGAGAATCTCACTAGCTGCTGCAATCACTCCAGATAATCATGATCCCCATAGCATTACAGTTGTATTACAATCTCACGGATCCCTCGATGTCCTTCCTTATAGACCAGCTGAGGCCCAGTAATGATTTGTAAAGATTTCAGAATCAGGTTTATCATCACTGACATATGTTGTGAATTTTCTTGTTTTGTGGCAGCAGTACAGTGCTATACCTTACATATACTATATATTACAATAAGAAATGATTTAAAAATTAAATAAATAGTGGAAAGAGAGCAAAGAATGAGTTCATGGGTTGACCCAGAGGCAGGATGATTATAGAGTACTATAGCATAAAACAGGCCCTTCAGCCCATCTATTACATGCTAGCTTGGTCTTCTGCCCAGTCCCTTCTAAAAGAATCTGGACCATAGCCCTCCCTACCCCTCTTATCCATGTACCAATCTAAACTTCTCTTAAATGTTACAACTATAGTGAGCTGTTCTGAGTCACTACCCTGTACTTACTGATGATTTTTGTGTCTTTTTACAGGACATCAAAGGTGGAGGAGTTGCGACTGGGTATCTCGGACAGAATATCACATCAGATCTACACCCCACTCAGCTCCCCAGCACCTGAATATCATCGGCCTGTGAACGTGGAAGGAGAGATGCTGGTTTGTTTCACTTCAGACCCCAGGCAGTGAGGGCTGTTGCAGGGCACCAACCGTGACACATTGGGGAGTGAGACACTGTCTACGGTGGGGAGGGGAGAAACCACTTGTGTAAGGTCAGGAACCAGCTTCAGACAAGCCATGAAGTAGTAGGAAATGCAGTGCAGATTGGGAAAGAAACACCCACTAAACCTTGAGGCCTTGTGTGACACGCTGGGGGAGGTGAGCTCACCTGATCTGTGACTGGGAACGTGATCACCACATCCTTGTTTCTGCACCAGTGAAACATTCATTCCTTTGACTGAGATAAACTGATAAACCAGCAAGTTCACACCAGGGAGAGACTATCTGAATGCAGGAAGGAGTTCACTTGTTCGTACAACCTTCAGATGCACCAGCGAGTCCACACAGGTGAGAGGCCTTTCACCTGCGCCGAGTGCGGGAAGGGGTTCAGTCGATCGTACAATCTTCAGATACACCAACGAATTCACACCAGGGAGAGGCCCTTCATCTGCTGTGAGTGCGGGAAGGGGTTCACTCAGTCATATGAGCTTCTGACACACCAACGAATTCACTCTGGCGAGAGGCCCTTCACCTGCACCGAGTGTGGGAAGGGATTCACTCGTTCATATGACCTTCTGACACACCAACGAATTCACACTGGGGAGAGGCCGTTCATCTGCTCTGAGTGCGGGAAGGGGTTCACTCAGTCATCTGTCCTTCTGAGGCACCAACAAACTCACACGGGGGAGAGGCCGTTCACTTGCGCCAAGTGTGGGAAGGGGTTCACTCAGTCTTACAACCTACTGATACACCAGCAAATTCACACTCGGAAGAGACTGTTCACCTGCTCTGAGTGTGGGAAGGGGTTCACCCAGTCATCAAAGCTGCTGGCTCACCAGCAAGTTCACACCGGGGAGAGTTCCTTCAACTGCTCTGAGTGTGGGAAGGGGTTCACCCAATTGTCCAAGTTGCTGGCTCACCAGCGGGTGCACACTGCGGAGAGGTCTTTCAACTGCTCCGAGTGCGGGAAGGGGTTCATTCGGCCGTCTGAGCTCCTGAGGCACCAGCGAATTCACACCGGGGAGAGACCCTTCACCTGCTCCGAGTGCGGGAAGGGGTTTACTCAGTCATACAGCTTACTGATACACCAACAAACGCACACTCGAAAGAGACTGTTCACCTGCTCTGATTGTGGGAATGGATTCACACAGTCATCTAAGCTGCTGGCTCACCGGCGGGTTCACACCGGGGAGAAGCCGTTCACCTGCTCCGAATGCGGGAAGGGGTTCTTTCGATCGTCAGAGCTACTGACACACCGGCGAATTCACACTGGGGAGAGACCCTTCACCTGCTCCGAGTGCGGGAAGGGGTTCACTCGTTCAGCTGATCTGCTGATTCACCAGCGAGTTCACACTGGGGAGAGACCGTTCACCTGCCCTGAATGTGGGAAGAACTTTGCTCGATCGTCTCACCTCTGGAGGCACCAACGAGCTCACACTAAAGGGACTGTTTAAATGTGTGGTTCATACGTGGGGCATTTAAACAGGGCGGCTCTGAGACAGTGGTGAGTTCACAAGTGACTGCAGGAACTGATTCTGCAGTTATTGCTGCTGTTGATCACATCCAGGTTTGGACCCTGGTTACTGGGCACGTTTGGGTTGTTTCCCCTGGAACTGCAGGTACCCTTGTGTTCTGCATGAATTATAGGAGGGCTGATTGATAAGTTTGTGGCCTAAGGTAGAAGGAGATGAGTTATACAGCTCTGGTTACATGTAAATGCAGTTCAACTCTTTGAGTGATTATGCCAAAAGTTTGAAGTTAATAACTCATCTCCTTCTATCTTAGGCCACGAACTTATCAATCACCCCTGCTGTGGACACTTTCTGGAGGTCCAAGATCCGTATGCTCCACGACCGCTGGACTAAATTGAAAAATAGATGTGCTAGGTTTTCTAAAATTGACTCCTTCTACCTTAGGCCACAAACTTATCAACCACCCCTCGTAAATAAATCTGTTCTGTGTGCATGAACTGGGCCTGAGGACGATGTGAAGAGACTTGGAGGGGATGCGGACAAGCTGAAGGAACGGGCAAGAACGTGGCAGATGGAGTCAAATGTGGGAAAATGAGAGGTCATGAACTTCAGTGGGATACTCCCGATGTAAAGGGATGATGGGATGTCGGAGTGCAGGAAAAGCCATGATCTTGCTCACTGGTGGGGGTAGCTGGGAGGGACAGAATGGCCTTTATCTCTGGTAAGATGGTGACACAAAGCAGGGAGCACAACCCAGTGAGGGTCCAGCAGCCGTGAATCGATGGTCTGCATCGCCCGATGCCGGGTCTCGACCTGAAACGTCAACTTCTACCTTTTGCCTCCACAGACGATGCTCGACCCGCTGAACTCTTTCGGCGTTCACTATGTGGTTCACTTGGGAAAGTGGGCAAAGGATTGGCAGGGCGGGGAGGGGTGGAGGTTATCCAGGGCCGGACTTGCACAGTGGATGGCAGTGTCCTGGGGAGCATTGGAGAACAGAGTGACCTCTATGTATGGATTTTGCAGACAGTGGCATCGTGGGTTGATGGCGGGGGGGGCGGGGTGAATGCGTTTCACACATTAACCCTCAGCGGTCAGGGGATTGAGCGCACGAGTCAGGGGAGTTGCACTTGCACAAGATATGGGTGAGACCACACGTGGTATTTATGTACAATTCTGGTCATAAAACTGTGGAAGGATAATTTTAAGAAGGCAAAGGTGCAAAGTAGATTCAGAAGCTGACACCAGGACTGGAAGGCTTGAGTTATAAAGAGAGACAGGATGGAACGTAGAACACGACAGGCTGTTTGGCCCACAATGTGCTGGCATTTTAAGCTACTCTAAGGTCAATCTAATCCTTCCCTCCTACATAGCCCTGCGTTTTTCTATCATCCATGTGCCTATCTAAGAGTTTCTTAAATTCCCATAATGTATCAGGGTAGGGGAGTGTAAAACCAGAGGGCATTTGTTTCAGGTGAGACAAAGAAGGATTGAAGTAGCTCATTAGGGGCAAGTTTTTCACACAGAGGGTGGTGGGTGTCTGGCTCACAATGTAGAGGAAGTGGGAGAATCAAGTCAAGTCACTTTTTATTGTCATTTTGACCATAACTGCTGGTACAGTACATAGTAAGAACGAGACAACGTTTTCCAGGACCATGGTGCTACATGAACAATACAAAAACTACACTGAACTATGTAAAACAACACAAAAACTACACTAGACTGCAGACCTACCCAGGACTGCATAAAGTGCACAAAACAGTGCAGGCATTACGATAAATAACAAACAAGACAATAGGCACAGTAGAGGACGTTAGGTTGGTGTCAAGCCAGGCTCTGGGTATTGAGGAGTCTGATGGCTTGTGGGGAAGAAACCGTTACATAGTCTGGTCGTGACAGCCCGAATGCTTCGGTGCCTTTTGCCAGATGGCAGGAGGGAGAAGAGTTTGTATGAGGGGTGCATGGGGTCCTTCATAATGCTGTTTGCTTTGCGGATGCAGTGTGTGGTGTAATTGTCTGTAATGGCGGGAAGAGAGACCCCGATGATCTTCTCAGCTGACCTCACTGTCCGCTGCAGGGTCTTGCGATCCGAGATGGTGCAATTTCCAAACCAGGTTGTGATGCAGCTGCTCAGGATGCTCTCAATACAACCTCTGTAGAATGTGGGGAGCAGGGGGGGTGAGAGATGGACTTTTCTCAGCCTTCACAGAAAGTAGAGACGCTGCTGGGCTTTCTTTGCTATGGAGCTGGTGGTGGGGGACCAGGTGAGATTCTCCGCCAGGTGAACACCAAGGAATTTGATGCTCTTAAAGATCTCTACGGAGGAGTCGTCGATGTTCAGCGGAGAGTGATTGTTCCATGTCCTCCTGAAGTCAACAACCGTCTCTTTTGTTCACATTCAGAGACAGGTTGTTGGTTGCAGGCAGGGACATTAACAGTGTCAGAAAGACATTGGAACAGTTTCATGGACAGGATAGGTTTAGAGGGATATGGGCCAGATGTTCGTAAATTGGATGAGTCACTCTGGAGCAGTTGGGCCCAAGGACTTGTCACAGTGCCTTATAACTCAGACTCAGACTCTATCTACTGTCTCTCGTGTCTTCTTCACACGACCCACTGGGATGGGCACTGATGAAGGCTTGGGAAGGGCGTCACCCTGATATTGATGTGGTAGGCACACACCCTCCCCCACCCCCGCTGGCCTGATCCTGACCTCTCACAGACCAGCTGGCCTTCAGTACCTGGGCTCGTTGTGTTTTATCCCCTGCTCTGACCCCCCCCCCCCACAATACCCTGCAGTGGTGGGGTGGGGACACTCACAGCTCAGGACAATGTTGGGGGGGGGTGCTGACGTTTCAAAAGACTGTGGTATTATAATCATGGTGATTGCACTTTGTTTTACACCTGAGTTCTACCTGGGTGTCCTTGCTGGATGAGCCCTCTCTACCATAACAGTCTCCATAATCATGCCTAGTGGTCCATAATTCCCAGGGCTCTCTTCCAGCCTTCTTTAATAAAGGTACAACATTAGCCACCCTATTGTCTTCCTGATCTCACCCGTCACAACTCACCTCAGCCAAATTCTTTTCTAGCTTCCTACCTACCTGACCATGTTCTGGAGATTTATCTGCCTCGACAGACTCTATGACACTCAGCACATCCTCTGGTGTAATGTGGACTGTCCCTCTGACCGCAGGCTCATCCTGAGTTAGCTGTTACTGTGAATACAAGCTAACAGCAACATAACTCAACAATGCATGGAGTAACAACGGAGAGGCCATTTCCAATAAATAAACATGTCTAGGCTAAAGATTTCCAGCATCTTTTCTCTTGTTTGTGATGTCTAGGGTAAATATGATTCGAGTAAACACAAACAGAAAAGTTTAAATGTCCCTTCAAGGGAAAGTAGGACTATTACCTATATGAATACTGACACACCCATGCAAATTTACTGTCCACCAGGAAGCAATAATATAACTCACAGCAGTATAAAATAAATTGAAATTGTATTGACAAACTAGTTATAGTCATAGTCATAGTCAAACTTTATTGATCCCGGGGGAAATTGGTTTTCATTACAGTTGCACCATAAATAATAAATAGTAATAAAACCATAAATAGTTAAATAGTAATATGTAAATTATGCCAGGAAATAAGTCCAGGACCAGCCTATTGGCTCAGGATGTCTGACCTTCCAAGGGAGGAGTTGTAAAGTTTGATGGCCACAGGCAGGAATGACTTCCTATCACGCTCTGTGTTGCATCTCGGTGGAATGAGTCTCTGGCTGAATGTACTCCTGTGCCCAACCAGTACATTATGTAGTGGATGGGAGACATTGTTCAAGATGGCATGCAACTTGGACAGCATCCTCTTTTCAGACACCACCGTCAGAGAGTCCAGTTCCATCCCCACAACATCACTGGCCTTATGAATGAGTTTGTTGATTCTGTTGGTGTCTGCTACCCTCAGCCTGCTGCCCCAGCACACAACAGCAAACATGATCCCACTGGCCACCACAGACTCGTAGAACATCCTCAGCATTGTCCGGCAGATGTTAAAGGACCTCAGTCTCCTCAGGAAATAGAGACGGCTCTGACCCTTCTTGTAGACAGCCTCAGTGTTCTTTGACCAGTCCAGTTTATTGTCAATTCATATCCCCAGGTATCTGTAATCCTCCACCATGTTCTACACTGACCCCCTGGATGGAAACAGGGGTTGCCGGTACCTTAGCTCTCCAGGTCTACCACCAGCTCCTTAGTCTTTTTCACATTAAGTTGCAGATAATTCTGCTCACACCACGTTACAAAGTTTCCTACCGTAGCCCTGTACTCAGCCTCATCTCCCTATAACAAACACAATAATACTATATAATACAAAATAAAGAAAAGGGGCCCATTATATATTTAAAAATATTAGACTATAGTGTGCACGTAATCGTTGGAGCACATTGCTGCGTGATCAATCCGGTTTGCTTCACTTCATTTACTCACCATACTAAAACAGTTCTGTACTGAGGAACCAGTCCCAGGAAACAAATATTCATGCAACATTCAAGGAAAAGGCATCAAGCTTTCTCCAAAGTTGTGTGCTAACTAGCTGACTAAAAATAGTATGCACATTCTCTGTGAGACCATTGACTGAATGAGGATTTTCCCACATCAGTATCAACCCTTTCAAAAGAGTTCTGTGAATGTTTCACCATGTTTGGTGTCCATTTCCATTTTCCTTCTTTCTCCTCTCTTGATCCCACACAGCTCCGCACAAATATGTCTTCTTTAGTCTTGGAGGGGCCCTATTCTCGAAATGTCGACTGTCTATTCCTCTCCAGGGATGGTGCCTGACCTGCTGAGTTCCTCCAGCATTTATGTGTTTCTCTAAGTACTCATTTCCCCTTCTCTGGATGTTTCATAATCTTCTCTGGCAAAGCTATCTTTGTGCCCACTTTTTGCCTTTCTGATTTCCACCGTGAGTCCCCTCCTGCATCCCCTATAGTCCTCTAGGGATTCACTTATTCCCAGCTGCCTGTACTTGATGCTTGCCTGCTCCTTTCTACCGACTAGAGCCTCAATCCATCGTTATGTACGGCAACACACACAAAATGCTGCAGGACTCAAGGTCAGCAGCATCTATGGAGAGGAATAAACGTGATGTTTTGGGTCGATACCTTCATCTGGACTAGAAAGGACGGGGGAAGAAGCCAGAATAAAAGATGGGGGGAGGGAGAGGTCTACCAGCTGGCAGGTGAGGGGGAGAGGGAAGATGGTGAGAAGGTGGGAAGTGATATGTGGAAAACGTAAAGAGCTGAGGAGGAGGAATTGGATAGGAGAGCAGAGTGGACCATGGGAGAAAGGGAAGGAGGGGCACAAAATGGGCAGGTAGGCAGTAGGGTTAAGAGAGGAGCCAGAATGGGGAATGGAAAGAGAAGGGGAGGGAGGGAGAAATTACTGCAAGTTAGAGAAAGCAGTGTTCATGCTGTCAATTTGGAAGGACTCAGGAATATGAGATGTTGCTCCTCCAGTCTTGTGGTGGTCTCATTGACCTTCTCCTGCCTCCCTTGCCTTTCACTTTAAGAGGAATATGCAGACAAAGAACTCTTGATTAAAAGCTCGAACTTTTTCCAGGCACACCTTTCCCCGCAAACAATCTATCCCAATCAGTTGACCCGGCAGCATTTATGGAAAAGAGTACATTTGAGCCAAGACCCTTCATCATGACTGGAGAAAACAGATGAGGAGTCAGAGTAAGAAGGTTGGGAGGGGAGGGGAGGAAGAACCACAAGGAAAAAGATAGAGGGCTATCCATCAAGGATTGGTTTCACCAATCAACGTCCCAGCTCTTTACTTCACCCCTCCCCCTCCCAGTTTCACCTTTCACCTTGTGTTTATTCCTCCACTCCCTCCAACTTCTTACTCTGACTCATCTTTTTTTCTCTGGTCTTGATGAAGAGCTTTGGCCTGCTGAGTTCCTCCAACATTTTGTGCGTGTTGCTTGGATTTCCAGCATCTGCAGATTTTCTCTTGTTTATCCCGATAAGTTCTTGTCTAATCTGCTGAGTGTAGGGTGGCACGGTAGTGAAGGAAATAGTGTTAACACTATTAGAGTGCCAGAAACTTGGGTTCAACTCCCACCACTGTAAGGAGTCTGTACCTTCTCCTGTGACCACGTGGGTTTGTTCCAGGTGCTCTCGTTCCCACCAACATTTCAACAACTTACGGGTTTGAGGGTTAATTTGGACCGGAATGGTCTGTTGCAGTGCTGTATCTCTAAATAAACATAAAACAATATTTTCCAACATTTTGTGTTATCATTCCAGATTCCTGTTGTAATTTGTAGATGTGACACTACCGGACAATAGTCATTAAGGCAGCTCACCCTGCTCTTCTTGGACACGAGTAAATTGTTGTTCTTTTGAAGCAGGAGGGAACTTCTGACTGTAGCAATGAGAAATTGGAAAGTCTTTGAACACACCTGCCAGCCGGTTGGCACAGGAGTTCAGAGCCCTACCTATCGCCTTGCGAGACTTCGCCCTCTTGAAAGACAATCTGACATTGGCCTCCCAGACAGAGATGACAGGGACACTGGGAACTGCAGAGATCCTCATAGCTGTAGTTTTATTCTTTTTTTTTCAAAGTGGGCATAAAAGGCATTGAGCTCATCTGGGAGCGAAGCATCACAGCCATTCACAATGTTAGGTTTTGCTTTGTGAGAAGTAATGGCCTGTCCCACAGAGAGCAAAATCAGAATCAGATTTCATATCACCGGCATATGTCATGAAATGTATTAACGGCAACAGTGCAGTGAAATACATGATAAGTAAATATAGAGATAAAACTGAGTTACATTAAGTGTGTGTGTGTATATATATATATATCTATTAAATAATAAAGTTAAAATTTGTGCAAAAAACAAATAAAAAAGTAGTGAGGTAGTGTTCATGGGTTCAGTGTCCATTCAGAAATCAGATGAGA
Source organism: Mobula hypostoma (assembly GCF_963921235.1). Lineage (NCBI taxonomy): Eukaryota > Metazoa > Chordata > Chondrichthyes > Myliobatiformes > Myliobatidae > Mobula > Mobula hypostoma. Next base: position 29,693,318 of record NC_086106.1, on the reverse strand, counting down.
GAGGGGAAAAAGCTGTTCCTGAATTGTTGAGTGTGTGTCTTCAGGATTCTGTACCTCCTTCTGGACAGTAACAGAGAAGAGAGCATCTGGGGCGGTGGGAATCGTTAATGATAGACACCGTCTTCCTAAGGCACCACTCATTGAAGATGTATTGGATATTACCGAGCTAATTTTACAAGTTTCTGCGACTTATTTCAATCTTGTGCAGTAGCATCCCACCCCCCGCCCCCAGATGAGACGGTGATGCAGTGCTCCCCACGCTACATTTGTAGAGATTTTCAAGTGTTTTAATTGACAAACCAAATTCTCCTCAAACTCCTAATGAAATAGAGGTGCTCTCTTGCCTTCCTTATAGCTGCAGCGATATGTTATGACCAGGTTAGGTCCTTGGAGATATTGACACCCAGGAACTTGAAATTGCTCACTCTCTCCACTTATCCCTCTTTCAGGATTGGTTTGTGCTTCCTCATCTTACCCTTCCTGAAGTCCACAATCAGCTCTTTCATCTTACAGACGTTGAGTGCAAAATCCTTGCTGCAACGCCGCCCAACTAGCTGGTATATCTCTTTCCTGTGTGCTCTTTCTTTACCCTCTGAAATTCTGCCAACAATTGGCTATATCATCAACAAATTTACAGATGGCATTTGAGCTATGTCTAGCCACACAATCATGGGTGTAGAGAGAGTGCTACGCACGCATCCCAGTGGGGTGCCAGTGTTAATTGTCAGTGACGGGGGTGGGGGGGGAGATGCTATTTCCAATCCACACAGAATGTGGTATTGCAGTTAGGAAGGCAAGGAAGCACAGGGAGGTACAGAGGCCTGGGTTCTGTAGCTTTTCGATCAGGACTGTAGGAATGATGGTGTTAAATGCTGAGCTATAGTCAATAAGCAGCAAGCTGACATGGGTACTTGTATTGTCCAGGTGATCCAAGGCCTTGTAAAAAGCCATTAAGATCGCATCTACTGCAGACCTAATGTGGCGGTAGGCAAATTGCAGTGGGTCCTGGTCCTTCCTGAGTCATGTATTGCTTCTAGCCATGACCAACCTCTCAAAGCGTCCCATTACTGTACATGTGGCTACTGATAGTCAATGAGGCAGCTCACGCTGATATCATCGTTGACCTTTTGAAGCAGGTGGGAACTTCCAACTGTGGCAGTGAGAGTTTGAAAATGTCTTTCAATACCCCTGCCAATTGGTTGGCACAGGTTTTCATTGTCTTACCAGGTACTCCATTGGGACCTGCCACTTTGCGAGGGTTCACCCTCTTGAAAGACAGCCTGACATCGGCCTCCGAGACAGAGGTCACAGGGTCACTGGGTGCTGCAGGGATCCTCATAGCTGTGGTTTTATCCTCCCTTTCAAGCGAATATAAAATGTGTTGAGCTCGTCTGAGCGATGCTTCACTACCACTCATGATATTGGGTTTTACTTTGTAGGAAGTAATGTCCTAAAAACCCTGCCGATGTCACCTCCAACCTCTTCCGCAATTATTTATTGGCTCTTGAGATAAGCCTCTACAAGTCATTAGGGTCTTGGCCCGAAACGTCGACTGTACCGCTTCCTAGAGATGCTGCCTGGCCTGCTGCGTTCACCAGCAACTTTGATGTGTGTTGCTCTGCAAGTCATTCCTGGTTTTCTTATACAGACCTGGATCATCTGACTTAAATGTCACAGATTTAGCCCTCAGCAGACTATGAACCTCCTGGTTCATCTACGGCTTTTGGTTTGGGAACGTACAGTAAGTTTTCGTAAGCACACATTCATCCACAGATCTTAATGAAGTCAGTGGCATACTCATCCAGGCTCGAAGATAATCCCTGAACACAGTCTAGTCCACCAATTTAGAACAGTCCTGTAAGTGCTACTGTGCCTCTCTAGTCCATACCTTCTTGGTCCTCACGACCAGCATTGCAGTCTTCAGTCTCTGCCTATACTCGGAGAAGGAGTACAGCCAGGTGATCGAATTACCAAAGTGTGGACGTGGAATAGCATGGTAGGCACTCTTGATGCTGGTGTAACAGTGGTCCAGTGTGTTGTTTCCTCTGGTACTACAGGTGATTTGTTGATAATTATTTAATGATTTTATCAGGCTGGCCGGGTTAAAAGCCCGCAGAATGATGGTGAAGGCTTCAGGGTGCGCTGTTTTGTGCATGTTGATCCCATTGCTCAGATCATCTAGAGCTTGTTTGATAGTGGTGTGAGGTGGAACGTACACCGCTACCAATATGATTGGTGAAATCTCCCGTGGAGGTAAAATGGATGGCTCTTAATTGTGAGATATTCCAGGTCTGGGACGTCACCAACACATTAGTACACCAAAAGGAATTGATCATGAGGCATATAGTGCCACGTCTGCTTTTGAGAGACTCGGCAGTCTTACCTTGACAATGTATATTCAAATCGCTGCATCCAGCATGGAAGGGGTAACCAAGATTCTGTAAAACAAAAGATGCACATGGTTCTAACGTCCCTCTGATACAGCACTCTAACTTCAGGATTGTCAATTTAATTTACCAGAGACTGTAGATTTCCTAGCAAGATGGTTGGAATTGGAGTCAGAGAGCAGACAAAAGACCACTCCACAGAGTGAACATGCTGTGTCTAAACAGGGTAGATGAATTGGAATATGCTTTCCCACAAAGGGCAAGACAAGGGCCTTTCTTTCCCTGCTGTTACTGCGCCAAGGAATTCCCAGATGGGACAGGTAAAAGAATATCTTCCCTCATTACCCATATTTTCATCATTTCTGCTTTACGTAGTGGCTCTGGGACTGTGACGGCCTAGACACTCATATGAAACCTCGTCAACACTCAGAAACTGCTAAAAGTTTCTCCCTGCTGTGAATGATGTCCTATCCTCCCTCTGGCTATTCACCTTCACTTATGCAGACAGCACCTTGGGGTTTTCCGTAATCCTATTCGCCAAGGCCTTCTCATGTCCTCTTGTAGCTGTTGTAAATCTATTCTTCAGCCCTTTTCCTTGTAACTTCCTAGAGCCCTATATGATCCTTGCTTTCTAAATCTTAAGTAAGCTTCATTCTTCCTGTTGATTAGATATCCCAAATCTCTTGTCCATAAGACACAAGTCATAGGAGCGGAATTGAGCCAATCAGCCCATCAAGTCTGCTCCTCCATATGATCATGGCTAATCCATTTCCCTCTCAACCCCAATCTCCTGCCTTCCCTCCGTAACTTTTCATGCCCTGACTTATCAAGTGTCTATCAAGCTTTGCCTTGAATACACCCAATGACTTTGCATCCACAGACCCCAGTGGCAAAAAATTCCACAGATTTACCACCCTCTGGCTAAAGAAATTCCCGTGTTCTAAATGGTCATCCCTCTATTCTGAGTTTGTGCCCTCTGGTGCTAGAGTTCTCTGTTGTATCTGGGTCTTTCAATATTAAATAGATTTCAATGAGATCTCTCCTCATTCTTCTCAATTCCAGTGAGTACAATCGCAGAGCCATCAAACACAGCTTTTCTTTCTTGGAATCATTTCCGTGAACCTCCTTTGAACCCTCTCCTGTGTCAGCACATCTTCTCCTAGATAATGGGCCCAAAACTGCACACAATACTCCAAGTGGCGCCTCACCAGCATTACATCCTTGTTTTTTATATTCTAGTCTCTTGAAATGAATGCTAATATTGCATTTGTCTTCCTTACCACTGATTCAACCTGCATGTTAATCTTTAGAAAAATTTGCACAAGGACTCCCAAGTCACTTTACACCTTGGATTTTTGAATTTTCTTCACATTTGGAAAATACTCTACGATTTTAAATTCTTCTACCAAAGTCCTTCTGCAGCCTCCCCTCTTCCTCAACACTTTCTGCTCCTCCACTCATCTTCATGTAATCAGCAAATTTGGCCACAAAGCCAACAACTCCGTTATCCAAATTATTGACATAAACTTAAAAAGAAGTGGTCACAATGCCAACACCTTCGGAACACCACCAGTTATCAGCAGCAAATCAGAAAAGTCTCACTTTATTTCCACTCTTTGCCTCCTGCCAATCAGGCAATGTTCTATCCATGCAGATATCTTATGCTAAGCAGCTTCATGTGTGGCTCCTTTCAAAGGCCTTCTGAAAATCCAAGTACACAACATCCACTGATTCTCTGTTGTCTACCCCACTTACTTTCTCAAAAGATTTTCAACAGATTTATCAGGCAAGAATTTTTCCCTGAAGGAAACCATGAAGACCCAGTTTATTTTGCCATGTGCCACCAAGTATCCCGAAACCTTATCCTTAACAATTGACTCCAACATCTTCCCAACCACTGAAGTCAGTTTAGTTGACCTCTAAGTTCCTTTCCTCTGTGACTCTCCCTTTTTGAAGAGTGGGGTGCCACTTGCAATTTTCCGGTCCTCCAGAACCATGCCAGAATCTAGTGATTGTTGAAAGAAATTAGTACTGCCCCCACAATTTCTTCAGCTAATTCTTTAGAACCCAGAGGTGTAGTCCCTCTGGTCCAGGTGACCTATCTACCTTCAGACCTTTCAACTTCCCAAGCACCTTCTCCCTAGTAATAGCAACTGCACTCACTTCTGCCCCATGACAGTCTCGAACTTCCGGCATACTGTCAGTGTCTTCCAATATCAACCACAATCTTCTTTCAGTCACCTACAACGTCATGCTTGCCAATCTCTAACTGCGCTACAACATCATCTACCTTATTCTGTATGCTGCATACATTCAACACCCTCAGTCACCCTTTTCAATTTCGTCCCCCATTACACTGCAACTCATCCCACTGACTGCAATTTTGCTCTATAATCTGCCTTTTCTTCCTGACAGTCTCAAGATACACTGTCTCTGTTTGTAAACCAACTACCCCATCCTCAGCCTGATCACTCTGGTTCCAATCCCCCTGCCAAATTACTTTAAACCCTCCGCAAAAGTTCTAGTAAACCAGCCTACAAGGATATTGGTTCCTCCTTAGGTTCAGGTGTAGTCCTTCCATTTTGTTTTGGTTATACCTTCCCCAGAAGAGATCCCAGTAATCTAGAAATCTGAAACCCTGCCCCCTGAAGCAGTTCCTCAGCCATGCATTCATCTGCCAAATCATCCTATTCTTATCCTCACTGGCATATTGCACAGGCAGCAATTCAAAGATGACTAACCCTGGAGGTTCTGCTTTTCAGCTTTTTACCTCAATCCCTGAATTCAATCTTTTTTCCTATCTGATGTGTACCAGTGCTCGCCCTCTTCCTTTAGAGTGCTGTGGACTGATCCAAGATGTCCCTGACCCGGCACTGGGAGGCAACAATAGTCTCTATCATGTCCACAAAATCTCATGTCTATTCTATGGAATTTCCAATCATTCTGCAGTCCTCTTCCTCCCCCTTCCCTTCTGAGCCACAGTGCCAGAGACCCAGTCACTGTGGCTTCTGCTGGTAGGTCTTCCCCAACAGTATCCAAAGCAGAATACTTCTTATTCAGGGCAACGCCCACAGGGGTGCTCTGCACTGGCTGCCGATTTTCTTTCCCTCTCCCGACAGTCACCTTGGTACCTGCCTTAATGTAGCGGTGACTACCTCCTTACCTATTACCCCCTCAGTCTCCCGAATAAGCTGAAGGTCATCGAGCTGCAACTCCAATTCCTCGATATGTTCTCTGAGAAGCTGCAGCTTGGTCGCTAGTGAAGATGTGGTTATTCAGGGAATTCTCTCAGAATTCCCACATCTCACACAAAGAACACAACCCAGCCCGTGGAGCCATCCTTACTGCTCTAACTTTGTACTAACAGACAATCAATGAAGAAGAAAAGTACCAGATATGTATTTCACCAAAGCCTCCCCACGCTAACACTAGTTCACTCATACAATGGCCGCTCCATTTGTCCCTACCTTATTTTTATTTGTCTTAGCTAATGAATCACTGTTTGATTGGGCTGCTGGAAAACCCTTATTTAAGAATCAGCAGGCTCATAACACAGGGATAGAAGCTGTCCTTGATCCTGGTGCTGCATGATTTCAGGCTTTTGTATCTTCTACTCAGTGGGAGAAGGGAGAAGAGAGAGTGTCTGCAGTGGGAGGGGCCTTTGATTACATTGCCTGCTTTTCCGAGGCAGTGAAAAGTGTAGACAGATTCTGCATTGGGGAGGCGGTGTTCAACTCTGCAGTATCTTGTGGACTTGCACAGAACAGTTGCCATACAAAACAATGCATCTGCGGAAGATGCTTTCTATGGTGCATCTGTAAAAATCGGTGAGCCTCATTTGGGACATACTGAATTTCCTTAACATTCTCAGGAAGTAGAGGCACTGGTGTCTTGATCGTAGTGTACAAGTGGTTGGACTACAGCAAGCTGTAGATTATGTTTACAGCTAGGAACTTGACAGTTTACAACCTTTGATGACTGGAATCATTCTTAATAACCTCCTCTGGGCCCTCTCCAATGCTAGTACTTATTTTCTTAGTTAGGAAGCCCAAAACTGTTTATAATACTCAAAATGCAGTCTGGCCAATGCCTTATAAAGGCTCAGCATTACATCGTTGCTCTTACATTCTAGTTCTTTCAAAATGAATGCTAATGTTGCACTTGTCTTCCTTACCACCAACTTGCAAGTTAGCCTGTAGGGAACCTTGCATGAGGACTCACAAGTTCCTTTCTACATCTGATTTCTGAACTTCCTCCCCATTTAGAATACAGTCTAAGCCTTTATTCCACTTCTACAAAGTGCATGACCATATACTTCCCTGCACTATATTCCATCTGCCACATTTTTTTTCCATTCTCCCAATTTGTCTAAGTCCCTTTGCAGAATCCCTGCTTCCTCAACAGTACCTCCCTCTCCACCTATCTTCATAATGTCCACAAACATGGCCACAAAGCAGTCAGTTCCATCACCCAAATCATTGATTTATAGTAGCATGAAAAGAACCAGTCCCAAAAACGATCCTTATGGAACACCACCAGTTATTGGCAGCCACCAGAAAAGGCACCCTTTATTATCCACTCTTTGCCACTTGCTAGTCAGCCAATCTTCTATCCATGCTAGTATCTTTCCTGTAGTACCATGGTCTCTTATCATGTGAGCAGGTACCTTGTCAAAGGCCTTCTGAAATCCAAGTTTACAACATCCACTGACTCTCCTTTGTCTATCTTGCCTGTTATTTCCTTAAAGAATTCCAACAGATTTTTCAGGCAAAATTTCCCCTCATGGAAACCATGCTAACTTTGACCTATTTTACCATGTGCCTCCAAGTATCTGAAAGCTCATCCTTAATAATGGACTCCAACAGCTTACCAACCACTGAAGTCAGGCTAACCAGCCTATAATTTTTCTTCTGCCTCCCTCCTTTTTTAAAGAGTGGAATTAAATTTGCAATTTTCCAGTGCTCTGGAACCATCCCAGAATCTAGTTATTCTTGAAAGATCATTACTAATGCCCCCACAATTTCTTCACCTACCACTTTTAGAACCCTGGAGTGTAGTTCACCTGGTCCAGGTGACTTATCTATCTTCAGACCTTTCAACTTGCCAAGGATCTTCTCCTTAGTAATAGATATTACTCATGTCTGCCCCTTAATACTCCTGAATTTCTGGTATACTGCTAGTGCCTTCCACAGTGAAAACTGACACAAAATACTTATTAAGTTCATCTGCCATTATTTTGTCCCCCAATATTGCTTTTTCAACCTAAATTTCCAATGGTCCAATATCCACTCTTTCACACTTTATATATTTTTTAAAAACTTGGTATTCTCTTTTATATTATTGGGTAGCTCACCTTCATATTTTATGTTCGCTACTTATGTTTTTTTTAGTTGCATTCTGTTGGTTTCTAAAAGTTTCCCAATCAGCTAACTTCCCACAAGTTTTTGCTATATTATGTGCCTTCCTTTTTCCTTTGCTGCTGACTTTGGCTTCCCTTGTCAGCCATGGTTGCCTCATCCTCCCTTTAGAATACTCCTTCATCTTTGGGATAGATTTATCCTGCACTTTCTGAATTGACCCCAGAAACTCCAGGCACTGCTGTTCTGCCATCATCCCTACTAGTGTTCCCTTCCAATCAACTTTGGCCAACTCCTCTCTCATGCCTCTGTAATTCTCTTTACTCCACAGTAATAGTGATACATCTGACTTTATCTTCTCCCTCTGAAATTGCAAGGTGAATTCTATCATATTATGATCACTGACTCCTAAGGGTTCCTTCACCTTAAGTTCCCTAATCAAATCTGATTCAATACACAATACCCAATCCAGAATTGCCTTTCCCTAGTGAGCTCTACCATAAGCTGTTCTAAAAAGCAAATTTATAGGCATTCTACAAATTCCTTCTCTTGGGATCCAGCACCAACCTGATTTCCCAACCTACCTGCATATTGAAATGTCCTATGACTCTCATAACATTGCTCTTTTCACATGCCTTTTCTATCTCCTGTTGTAATTTATAACCCATATCCTGGCTACCGTTCAGAGGCCTGTATATAACTACCATCAAGATCCTTTTACATTTGCAGTTTTTTTAATTCTACCCAAAAGAATTCCACGTATTCTGATCCTAAGTCACCTTTCTCAGGATAGTCTTTTTATACCAACACAAAATGCTGGAAATCCTCTGCTGGTCAAGCAGAGTCCATGGACAGAGAAACTGAGTGGACACTTCAGGCCAGAACTGGGACAATGTGCAAACAAATTAGTTCTAAATCACTACGAGCATGGGGTTGATGTGATTAGGACACTGATGTGGGAGGCCAGTGGAGGTAACCTGTTTAATCTGAGGTATATGATTGTATAGATTATTGGGAAATGTGCGATTTCCAACATTGCAACAGTCATTTGGGACTGCATGAGGACATTAATCTTGATCTTTCTGCTCAAATTTCAAGAGTTCATTCCAAAACATGACGTTCAAATTGATGTTAGGAGCACTGCAACTCAGACAATACTCACAAAAGAAACTTAAAATTCTCTCTTCTAGAGTACTGTCCTACTGATTTTTTCTAAATTCCATTTACAGAGTTCAGAATTATCAAAGGATCTGTGCGTGGGAATCTCAAACATCAGTCACATCAGATCTACGGTGTCATTTCACCAGAGGAGATGCTTGACTGTTTAATTTCTGAGAAGAACCACAGTGTGACCAGTAAGGCAGTGAGATTTACACTCCTAAATGATTATCTGAGTACCACTGTGACAGCACCGACATAACCCAAGAACATAGCACACTGGATGAAGCAAGGACAAATCAAACTTGTTGTGTGGGGAAATTTTTGATAACCAACCTGGTGAGAAATTTTGTAAACTATGAGACCAAAAGACCATAACATATAGGAGAAGAATTTGGCCATTTGGCCCATCAAGTCTTGTCTACCATTTGAAAATAGCTGATCCATTTTCCCTCTCAGCTCTGATCTTCTGCCTTCTCCCCATATCCCCTTCATGCCCTGACAAATCCAGAATCTATAAAGCTTTGCCTTAAATATACATAAAGACGACCTCCACGGCTACTTGTGGTAACAATTTTCACAGATTCACCACTCTCTGGCTAAAGAAATTCCTCCATTATAAAAGGACACCTCTCCATTCTGAGGCTGTGTCCTCTGGTGATAGACATCCCACCATAGCAAACATCCTCCACCCATCCACTCTACTGAGGCATTTCAACATTCAATAGGTTTCAATTAGGTCATCCCTCATTCTTCTGAATTCCAGTGAATACAGGCCCAGAGACACTAAATGCTCTTTATATGATAAGCTGTTCAATCCTGGAATCGTTTTCGTGAACCCTCTTTGAACCTTCTCCAGTGTCACCACGTCCTTTCTAAGATCTTTGAAAAGCATAGTTTCACTTTACATTGCAGATACCCAAAGCCATTTTCACTTACTAGAAACAAAGATAAGAATATAATGAAAGGATACAAATTACACACACACCAATTACGGCTTTACTAGCTTGAAAGTATCATCAGTTGTTAGCTTGTAGTTTGTATTAACTTTTAATACCTATATTGTGAATGGTGCTTGATCTTGCAATTAAGAAATTCAAATACAATGAATTCCAGATAATTGGGCCATTGGTTAATTGGGACAGCCACTTATTTGGGACGACTCTTAAAGAACAAAGACTAATTGAGAAAATAGCTGGGATTTCCTTCTTTTATTTGGGACACTGTGCCATTTAAAGGTTCAAACGTTCATTTATTATCAAAGTATGTATGCAGTATACAACTCTGACATTTGTCTTCTCCAGATAGCCACTGAACAACTGCCATGAAAATTGGGATGGGAAACTGTTGCCGAATGGTTTCGAACTAGCCATAGTCACATGCACACGTGTGGCCATTAGATACCAGGCTTAGAGCAAAGAGTTTTTAAACAGCATCAGTTGCGTGTATTAATGTCCAAAGTTCAGTGATTTTTGTCACTGACAGTTGGTGAGAAATAAGCAGTAAGATAATTCAGAACTATTTTGTTCACTGCAGTTTGAAACATTCAGGCTTAAAAATGCCAGGAGTGATAAGTGAAACTATTTCATGACTTCAACAAGAACTGCGAAGAATTTGAAGGCATTCACAATCATCTTGTATTATGCAATGAAAATGAAGATTTGGAGGATATATTGTATGAAGGCAGTCCATTATTTGCACTCGGTGTCTGTGCTGATTTTGTTCATTTACAGTCAATCAAAAGAACACCGCAGTGTACACTGTTTGAATTCCTTCGTCGATAACTATTAGGAACTAATGCACAGATTTATAGTAGTATTGTAATATTCTAATTTATTCTGTATTTCATTTAAATACACAATTTGTTACTCAGTTAAATGGTAGTTTGTCTCTTTTATATCTTTTTAATTATTTCCATGAAAATTCAGCTAATTTGAGGCAGCTGCTGAATTGGGCCAAAAGGTACTTGTCCCAACTTGTCCAAATTAACCCGACTCAGCTGTGTATCCAGTTTATCAAATGGTGAATATCTATAACTGCTAGTTAATTAGGCATAGAAATTCCATTTCTCTGTTCAGAATTCGGACAGTGTGGTGAAGGGACCCAGGCTGTTCTCCCTGTGCACAAGTAAGATAAAGTGTGATTGATGAATGAGTCTGAGTTTTCAGAGTCCAGTTAATCAGCAACAACAATTACTTGGAGGCTACACTGAGATGGCTATCCTTGATTTCATTATCGGGAGAAAGTAATTCAGCCCTGGTACCTGATCAGTCTTAAATGCTAGGAGTTCATATTTGAGTAAAGGACTGGGCCTGCTGTTGGAATGCAAATTTTTTCCTGTAAAAACTCGATAATATAGGAATGCTGCAGGATGAAAATGGAAGGTGCTCTGGGCCAGGTTGGATCCCACAAGGATATATTACAAAGGAGATTGCTCTAGTCTGGATCGGTTCCCACAGAAGCAAAGGAAGGAGTTGCTATGGGCCGGTTGGATCCTGTGAGACATGTGAAACAAGAGAAAAGAAGTTTCTGTGCTCCAGGTTTAATCCTGTGGCAGCAGGGTGGGGGGGGGGGGTGTTTCCCTGGTCCAGGTTAGATCCTGCAGGAGCAGAGGAATAAAAGAATGTTGCTCTGGTCCAGGTGGGATCCAATGGGAGCACAGTAAGTGTGCAGTTAAAAGAAGGTATTCCAAAATGAGTATGAAATGAATGTGAATATGTGGACACATGCATGTGTATGTGCGCACCCTGATGGTTTGTGTGTGACTGGTAGCATGAAAGTCCCCTGTCCTGGACCTCTAAAAGGACTCATGTTGTATGCATATTTGCACATTGTGGACCAGAAAGCATCAGGTATGTTGAGAAGTATATTGCATGGGTGGACTGGCCAAAGTGAGTGTCTGCAGACATGTTGTTAGAGAAATGAAAATGTGAGAAGATTGTGTCTGTTCAATGAAAATGTTAAATAAAAAATGGTTAGATTAATCTTGAAGCAAGAGACAACCAGATGGTATGTTGCCTCCCAGGTGCCAGGGTCAGGGACATCTTGGATCAGGTCCATAGCATTCTAAAGTGGGGGGGGGGGGGTGAGCAGTGAGCAGCCAGAAGTCTTGTTACATATTGGCACCAATGACACAGGTAGGAAAAGTGAAGAGGTCCTGAAAATGTATTTAGGGAGCTAGGTGGGCAGCAATCGTTAGATTGTTGCTTGTACCACGTGCCAGCGAGGGTAAGAATGGGATGTCTTGGCAGATGAATGCATGGCTGAGAAACTGGTGCAGGGGCAAACTTGTGGATCATTGTGATTTCTTCTGGGGAAGGTACAACCTGTACAAAATGATGGGTTACATCTGAACCAGAGGAGAACCAATGTCTGTGCAGGTATGTCTGCTGTTGGGGAGGGTTTACACTAATTATACAGGGCAGTGGGAACTGGTGTGATAGGGCAGTTGGTTTACAAGCAGAAGCAGTGTGTAGTGAGACTTTCAGGAAGGACAAGCAGATGATAGGGCAAAATTGCAGATAGTGCGACGGGTTGCAGTGTAAAAGGGGGATAAAATCAAAAAGGGTGACAGATACAGGACTGAAGGTGTTATATTTCAATGCTCACAGTATACAGAACAAGGGAGATATCTTGTACTACAGTTAGAGACTCGACATTGTGGCATCAATGATTAGTGACTGAAAAAAGATTACAGATAGGAGCTTAACATCCAAGGATACACATTATACCAAATGGACAGGCAGGTAGGCAGAGGGGGTGGTGTGGTTCTGTTGGTAAAAGATGCAATCAAATCCTTAGAAAGATGACATAGGATCGGAAGATGTAGAATCGTTGTGGGTGGAATTAAGGAGCAGCAAGAGTACAAAGACCCTGTTGGGAGTTACATACTCAGGTTTGGAAGCCAAGGATCTGGGGGATCTGGAGACAGGTGGGTCGAGGGTCAGTGTCACGACAGGAGACCTGTGCATCGTTGGGGGAATCGAAATATCTATGGCTGTGTGCCTGGAGACCCGGGATCTTTGCGATCTTCAGGCACAGAGCTCAAAAAAAGCAATGTAATGGACTTAGAACATCGTAAACCAGTGAGTTGTTTGTTATGTCTCTCCGCTCACTGGGAAAATGGAGACACCTCTTTCTCCTTATTAGGGAGAGAGAGAAGCTGTGGTATGTCGAATACCAGGTGAAATGCGAAGTCGTTGGGGTAACTGCAAGTCTGTGTCTCTGCTATTGCTTTGCTCATGCTTGAGTGCTCAGTGGCGGTGCCAATGTTTTTTTTTGCTGGGGGAGAGGGTATTGTTGCTCGCTGCCGCTTATGCCCGGGGTGGGGGGAGCTAGGGTGTACATTGGGGTTCTAACATTTAACTGTCATTCATTCTTCGGGGCACTCCTCTGTTTTCGTGGATGGTTGTGAAAAAAGAGCATTTCAGGATGTATATTGTATACATTTTTCTGACATTAAATTGTACCTTTGAAGTATTTTCAGAAATATAAAGACAAAAAGAGAGGTGAGAGTGGATATTGGATGCTGGAAAGTGACACTGGAGAGTTAGTTATGGGGACAAGGAAATGGCAGACAAACTGAATTAGTATTTTGCATCAGTCTTCACTGTGGAAGACACTAGCAGTATGCTGGAAGTTCGAGAGTGTTGGGGGGCAGGAGTGCAGTTGCTATTGCTAAGAAGAAGGTGCTTGTAAACTGAAAGGTCTGAACATAGATAAGTTACCTGGACCAGGTGGACAATAATCCAGCATTCTGAAAGAGGTAGCTAAAGAGATTGTGGTGGCACTAGTAATGATCTTTCAAGAATCATTTAGATTCTCACATGGTTGCGGAGGATTGGAAAATTGCAAATGTCACTCCACTCTTCAAGCAGGGAGGGAAGTAGAAGAAAGGAAATTATAGGCTAGTTAGCCTGACCTCAGTACTTGGGAGGATCTTGGAGTCAATTGTTAAGGATGTGATTTCGGGATACTTGGAGGCACATGATAAAAATAGGCCAAAGTCAGTATGGTTTCCTTAAGGGAAAATCTTGCCCGACAAGTGTGTTAGAATTCTTTGAGAAATAACATGCAGGAGAATTGGTGGATGTTGGGTACTTGAATTTTCAGAAGGCCTTTGACAAGGTGCTGCACATGAGGGTGCTTAACAAGATAAGATCCCATGGTATTACAGGAAAGAGACTAGCATGGATAGAGCACTGTCTGATTGCCTGGAGGCAAAGAATGGGAATAAAGGGAGCCTTTTCTGATTGGCTGCTGGTGGCTAATGGCGTTTTCCAGGGACTACTTTTTACATTGTATGTCAACGATCTGGTGGATGGAATTGATGGCTTTGTGGCCAAGTATGCAGATGCTATGAAGATTGGTGGAGGGGCAGGTAGTGCTGAGAAGCATGAAAGCCTGCAGAAAAACTTAGACAGATTAGAAGAATGGGCAACGAAATGGCAGATGGAATACAGTGTTGTGAAGTGTATGGTCATGCACTTTGGTAGAAGGAAAAAAGCACAGACTATTTTCTAAATGGAGAAAAAAAATCAAACATCCTAGTTGCAAAGGGACCTGGGAGTCTTTGTGCAGGATTGCCTAAAATTAACTTGCAGGTTGAGCCAGTGGTGAGAAAGGCAAATGCAAAGTTAGCATTAATTTTGAGAGGACTAGAATATAAAAGCAAAGATATAATGCTGAGGCTTTATAAGGCAATGGTGAGGCCTCACCTAAAGTATTAAGAGCAGTTTTGGGCCCCCTGTTTAAAAATGTATGTGCTGATTTGGAGAGGGTTCAGAGGATGTTCACAAGAATGATTCTGGAAATGAAAGGCTTATTGTATGACGAACGATTGATGGCTCTGGGCCTGTACTCACTAGAATTCAGAAGAGTGAGGAGGGATCTCATAGAAACCTATCAAATGTTGAAAGGCCTAGATAGAGTGGATGTGGAGAGTATGCTATCAAGAGTGGGGGAGTCTAGAACCAGAGTGCACAGCCTCAGAATAAAGGGACGTCCATTTAGAACAGAGATGAGGACAAATTTATTTAGACGGAGGGTGCTGAATCTGTGGAATTCATTGACACAGGTGACTGTAGAGGCCAGGTCATTATATATTAAGTGGAGGTTGATAGGTTCTTGATTAGTCAGGGCATGAAAGGTTATGGGGGTGGTGGTGGTGGTGGTGGGGGTGGGGGGGGGTGGGGGAGGCAGGAGATTGAGGTTGCAAGCGAAATGGATCAGCAATCACGAAAAGGCAGAGCAGACTCATTGGGCCGAACCACTTTACTCTGCTTCTATACCTTATGGTCTTATGAAAGAGCAGATTAAGTGAACAAAAGTTAAAGGAAGAAAAGTGTCACCTACCCCGTGACGGGAATAAAAGACCAGCAGAAATGGAAAACACTTTGGAGTCCAGTATTGCTATAAACTAATAATATTTATTAGTAACTACACAATACAGTAATATAAATGTAGATAACTCAAACAGGTTAGCAACGATTATATATATATATATATATCAGTTAGTGTGGAAATATATGTATGAAAAACCAAACTTCTTTAAGTCTAGGGGTAAAAAGATACAGTCTTATGATGATGAGAGAGAGAGAGAGAGGGAGAGAGAGAGAGAGATAGATAGATAGATAGATTTGAATCTTCAGGTGAGCTGACGCCATTGATCTTCTCATTGTCCTTCCAAATCCTTTAAAAGCCACCGACTGTGAATTTAGCAAAGGGGACTGGTTATCTGTGGTGGAGCTATCCCCCAGGTGAGGGTGGACACATGGACAACTCCCCACCAGTCAACCCTTTTCCTCTTTCCACTGCAAGAGTGATGGATCAATCCACCTGATCAATCCTCCAAAACCCACCTTTCCTGCGGGCACAACAATGCTCATGTGTCTGAGGTCTGTACATCTGACCTCCTATTTTACCTCACCATACTGGGTACCACCTGTCATCCAAATAACTCCTCCTTCCTCCCTCTGTGAAGAAATGCAAGCAGGCAAAAATCCTTGAAGAAAGTGTCAACAACCTGCCGAAAATCATAACATCGAGTGTTCATTAAATAACACCCTTGGTCACCATAGCAACTTAAGAGCTGCTTGGTGCTATCTCCAACTCAGTAGAAATCCAAAGTTACTTCCAGTGCCTTAAAGTGACAGCCCAACTGTTAATGTTCGTCTCTCTCTCTCTCTCTCTCTCTTTTACAAACAAGCTATCGATGTTAAAAAGACGCAGAAAGGAAAGGCAAAGTATAATCGTGTCTACCTCAGTGAATGAACATCAGTGTCTGAGGAAGAACTGGATGACTATAAACTGCTGTACCTCTGCCTCCCCCAGGCATGGTTACAACAAAGGCCACACCATGTGGCACCTCTTGAGTACTCGGTGAGGGTGGCACCAGCCGGTGCCTTGCCAGAGGCAAAGGCTTCCAGTAGCACTCCGGGAGACAAGAGGCAGAGGGATTGAGTGATATGTTGATTTCAATGCACCTTGAACAGATCTAGTAGGAGCTTGACAAAAAATATTTCCCTCCCACTGTAGGTTGGCATAAAATACACAATGTCATACAAATGACAATGATTTTAATGAATGTGTAGAACGCATGCGTAATATTTTGAAAAGTTTCCTGGATTAACTCCAGAAGTGGGGACACCTGTCTTGATGAATATTATTGTAAATAAGTTGCAACCTAGGTTAAAGAAAAACGTACACTGTT
The DNA here is from genome assembly GCF_963921235.1 of Mobula hypostoma. Classification (NCBI taxonomy): domain Eukaryota; kingdom Metazoa; phylum Chordata; class Chondrichthyes; order Myliobatiformes; family Myliobatidae; genus Mobula; species Mobula hypostoma. The sequence goes on along the minus strand of NC_086106.1, from coordinate 29,676,705 downwards.
AATTCTGTGAGATGAGAAAAGCTAACTAAAATGGTGAGTGTTTTACAAAATTGCCAAAAGCAATTACAACACCAAAACAGCAAAACTGTTAGGGAAATGAGGACAATACTTGTGTGAGACTTCTCAGGCTGCTCCACTATAGCCTCTGGGCAATATTATAAATTGTTTAAAAAGTATTGTAACAGCTGTCTTCTACAATTCGAATGTTATTTTAGTTTAGAGTTTTGTTTTATATTTAACTAAAATGACAGTGACCAAATTTTAGCTAATCATTACCAGATTGACTCCAAGAGGACCATTACCTTGTCATGGTTTGGAGGCTTACATACCTTAATGACCTGGAGAGCTATGCTGGCTGGAGGCAGCACATTGTACTTTGGTTCTTGGTAGGGTCACCCATGCCAGGCAGGTCAAAGGGTGGAGGCCAGACTAAGAGAAGTCCACTAATCATCCAGATTCAATGTTTCAGCTCAGGGCTAACAACCCTGACTGGACAAACAAAATTGTAACAGAAACGGCAATGAAGAATCCTTCCACATCTGCGCGATGGCATATCTGGATCTCCACCCAAGTCTTGCATGGCTGACAGCAGTGACTAGAGGCATGAAGAAGCAGGCCCCGAATACTACCAAAACCCAAGTCCAAAATTTGTTTTGGCAAAGGACAGACAGCTGGAGGACCGTCATTGCTACCCTAAATGCCAGTGGCGTAATGGGCTGGAAGTAACATACACAAAATGCTGGAGGAACTCAGCAGGCCAGGCAGCATTGATGGAAAAGAGTAAACAGTCAACATTTCAGGCTAAGACCCTTCAGCAGGACTGAGTGATCCACCAGTCATCCAGGTAAGTCAGTTAATTTTAATATTACCTGCTTTACACACATTTAGTTCATGTGACTGGTATGATTTTAATTTTGAACAGCATAGTTATTTAGACAACGCTACTCTATATGTATGGTTTTTAGTTCTTTGATTCAACAAACATGGAAATGGGACATAGAAACATAGAAAACCTACAGCACAATACAGGCCCTTCGGCCCACAAAGCTGTGCCCAACATGTCCCTACCTTAGAACAACCTAGGCTTTACCCATAGCGCTCTATTTTTCTAAGCTCCATGTAGCCATCCAGGAGTCTCTTAAAAGACCCTGTCGTTTCCGCCTCCACCAATGCCGCCGGCAGCCCATTCCACGCACTCACCACTCTCTGCGTAAAAAACTTACCCCTGACATCTCCTCTGTACCTACTTCCAAGCACCTTAAAAGTATGCCCTCTCATGCTAGCCATTTCAGCCCTGCGGAAAAGCCTCTGACTATCCACACGATCAATGCCTCTCATCATCTTGTACACCTTTATCAAGTCACCTCTCATCCTCCGTCGCTCCAAGAGAAAAGGCCGAGTTCACTCAACCTATTCTCATAACGCATGCTCCCCAATCCAGGCAACATCCTTGTAGATCTCCTCTGCATCCTTTCTATGGTTTCCACATCCTTCCTCTAGTGAGGTGACCAGAACTGAGCACAGTACTCCAAGTGGGGTCTGACCAGGGTCCTATATAGCTGTAACATTACCTCTCGGCTCTTGAACTCAATCCCACAATTGATGAAGGCCAATGCACCGTATGCCTTCTTAACCACAGAGTCAACCTGCATAGCAGCTTTGAGTGTCCTATGGACTCAGACCACAAGATCCCTCTGATCCTCCACACCGCCAAGAGTCTTACCATTAATGCTATATTCTGCCATCATATTTGACCTACCAAAATGAATCACCTCACACTTATCTGGGTTGAACTCCATCTGCCACTTCTCAGCCCAGTTTTGCAGCCTATCAATGTCATGTTGTAACCTCTGACAGCCCTCCACACTATCCACAACACACCCAACCTTGTGTCATCAGCAAATTTACTAACCCATCCCTCCACTTCCTCATCCAGGTCATTTATAAAAATCACAGGAAGAGTAGGGGTCCCAGAACAGATCCCTGAGGCACACTACTGGTCACTGGCTTCCATGCAAAATATGACCCGTCTGCAACCACTCTTTGCCTTCTGTGGGCAAGCCAGTTCTGGATCCACAAAGCAATGTCCCCTTGGATCTCATGCCTCCTTATTTTCTCAATGAGCCTTGCATGGGGTACCTTATCAAATGCCTTGCTGAAATCCATATACACTACATCTATGGTTCTACCTTCATCAATGTGTTTAGTCACATCCTCAGGAAACTCAATCAGTCTCATAAAGTACGACCTGCCTTTGACAAAGCCATGCTGACTATTCCTAATCATATTATGTCTCTCAATGTTCATAAATCCTGCCTCTCAGGATCTTCTCCATCAACTTACCAACCACTGAAGTAAGACTCACTGGCCTATAATTTCCTGTGCTATCCCTACTCCCTTCCTTGAATAAGGGAACAACATCCACAACCCTCCATAGTAGGGGTAAAGACAGGAAGGCCTGCGTGGTTTATGTTTTGTTTGCAGACAGCCTAGCCACTGGGATTGAACGTGCCCTTGGCGCTAAGGCAACTTTGATAACAATTTCAGCCTCCACCACCGCCAGAATCATAGGTTACACAGTTTACTTTAAATAATCCGTTCCAGAACAGTACATAAGAACTTGAACAATTTTAATTCTGCCTGCTGGAAAACGCCACCTGATGTAACCCCATCTGTCATTTTCTTTGTTTTTTCCTCCTAGATACTGAGAAAGTTTTTTAGTAGATCTGTGGTGTGTGCACCTCATAGCAACTGAGGCAACACAGCTACCGTCCCTCCTGTTCCGCTGAAGCGGCTTTTTACCTTAACAAATGCCTGCAGATGGTGCTGCTATAAACATTTAGTTTGCACATCATGCCTTAGCAGTAGCACATGGCAATGGACAATCATGAAAACTATGTGGGTTTCTCACCTCTTCAGGAACTCTGGTGAAACATGGTAAATTAACTGAACCTTTTCCTGTCTTTCAATTACCTATTGCAATTGTTGTTACAAGATGTGTGGCTCCTACTAATGGGAATGATGAAATAACTAGAGGGAACAAATGACTTCCTTTTGCCAGGCAGCAACAGCAGATCTTTATGGTCACTTTATGGCCACTTAGCACTCAAGTATGATTTGGCTGTCAATACTTTCCAAATTCTTTTGATGAACTAGCACAATTACAGTGTGATGCATCAGATACTGATAAAACTTTATGGACTAAAACACACTTATATGCAAGACTACAAAGGATGATGGGTATAATTGAAAGTGAGAAGTTCTCGACCATAGCAAGCAAAATTGCAGCAACTGTATGATTTGCGAGACATAATCCTGAAAAACACTACCGGTATCTATTGCTACTGTGCTCTACTCCAGGATTCATTTGTACATCTCCAAATGGGCTTTATGTTATGACCCAAGTGTATGAGTTGTGATTATGTACTTGTTATTGTAGTTGCTATCTCCATGAGTAAACGCTTATCCACCACAGAAATGCTGCTGTAACTGTTGCTTAATTTTTCATTACGAGAATTTATTTCTGGCAAAATCTCAAGGGATAATAGTCGTTACTTTATGGATAAATTTATATAGGAGCTGACGAAAGCCTTGCAGTGTAAGCATCATTTTACCTGCCCTTCCAACAAAAATCTACTGAGGCAGCTGAAAGACAGGATGGGGCCCTAAAAGGCGTTAGCTAATTTGTGCAATAACACCAAGCTAAAGTAGCCAGAGGCACTTCCACTGGCTGTCATGACAACACGATGTGCTCCAAACACACCTACCTCCATGAGATAGTAATGGGACATCCGATGCACTAGCCAGTCACTCCTCCTTCTTTGGTAAAACAGATGAACATCCATAACAGAAGTCAAAGCATGTTGTATTATTGTATAGCACTAACACAAATCCTCAGCAGGTACTTCAAACTCAGAAGATCATGCTGGCTGCAAAGTGTTCGACCTATCAGCAAGGACACTGGGTACTGGTGAAATCCTACCGATGAAAGAAATGCCTTGAGCCCGGGTGGGAAGGCCCATATCCAATATTGCTATCTACGTATACTGCCTGAGGGAGCAAGGGAAGCCAATGTGGATCCACACATCGCACCTTAAGACAATGGTGTCACAAGACCAGAGAATCAGGGGCCAGAGATCCTTGATGACAGGGACTGAGTAATTGAACTTTTGATCATCACTGCTTGTGACCTTAAGTGACCAGAACAGAATTACCCTGTGACACTTAACACTCTAACACTCTAATAATTCATCTTATGAATATGTGCCGCATGCTAACTGGTCAGGTTATTGGGAGTGTTCTAGAGGGTCCATACATCAGGAAATTGCATTGCCAATGTTGCCTATACTTCTGAATCGTAGTTCACAGTATGCTACTGGAGCTGTGAAGGGAACACATGACTGCACTGGCCATAGAAATGACTCTTGCCAAAGCAACTGTTGTGAAGGATGGTATTAATTTTACTACAATGGACCACATAACATCCTGCTCTGAAGCTATGGGAATCTGTTACTGCAACTACTATAGGACAAGACTAGATTTAGTGCAATATAGTACAGTGGTAATTCTTCAAATCCCATTAATGGTAGTAACTGGGTATGTGGATATCAGGCCCATAACTGACTGCTGGAGGTACCCCTTCTAAAATGAGATTGGCCTGATTCAAAGCCTGAGGGGTTATTGTTATCTGGCCCATGTTGTGCATATATCCTGGAAAGGTGTAATAATAACAGAGTTATCGTGATGGGAGATTTTAATTTCCCAAATATTGATTGGCATCTCCCTAGAGCAAGGGGTTTAGATAGGGTAGAATTTGTTAGGTGTGTTCAGGAAGGTTTCTTGACACAATATGTAGATAAGCCTACAAGAGGAGAAGCTGTACTTGATTTGGTATTGGGAAATGAACCTGGTCAGGAGCCAGATCTCTCAGTGGGAGAGCATTTTGAAGATAGTGATCATAATTCTATCACCTTTACAAAGCATTGGACAGAGATAGGAACAGACAAGTTAGAAAAGCATTTGTTTGGAGTAAGAGGAATTATGAGGCTATCAGACAGGAAATTGGAGGCTTAAATTGGAAACAAATGTTCTCAGGGAAAAGTACGGAAGAAATGTGGGAAATATTCAGGGGATATTTGTGTGGAGTTCTGCGTAGGTATGTTCCAATGAGATAGGGAAGTTATGGTAGGGTACAGGAACCGTGGTGTACAAAGGCTGTAATAAATCTCATCAAGAAGAAAAGAAAAGCTTACAAAAGGTTCAGAGAGCTAGGTAATGTTAGAGATCTGGAAGATTGAAGGTTAATAGGAAGGAGCTTAAGAAGGAAATTAGGAGAGCCAGAAGGGGCCATGAAAAGGCCTTGGCGGGCAGGATTAAGGAAAACCCCAAGGCATTCTACAAGTATGTGAAGAGCAAGAGGATAAGACGTGAAAGAATAGGACCTATCAAGTGTGACAGTGGGAAAGTGTGTATGGAACCGGAGGAAACAGCAGAGGTACTTAATGAATACTTTACTTCGGTATTCACTATGGAAAAGGATCTTGGTGATTGTAGTGATGACTTGCAGCAGACTGAAAAGCTTGAGCATGTAGAGATTAAGAAAGAGGATGTGCTGGAGCTTTTGGAAAGTGTCAAGTTGGATAAGTCGCCAGGACTGGATGAGATGTACCCCAGGCTACTGTGGGAGGCAAGGGAGGAGATTGCTGATCCTCTGGCAATGATCTTTACATTATCAATGGGTACAGGAGAGGCTCCGGAGGATTGGAGGGTTGCAGATGTTGTTACATTATTCAAGAAAGGGAGTAGAGATAGCCCAGGAAATTATAGACCAGTGAGTCTTACTTCAGTGGCTGGTAAGTTGATGGAGAAGACCCTGAGAGGCAGGATTTATGAACATTTGGAGAGTTATAATATGATTAGAAGTAGTCAGCATGGCTTTGTCAAGGGCAGGTCATGCCTTATGAGCCTGATTGAATTTTTTGAGGATGTGACTAAACACATTGATGAAGGAAGAGCAGTAGATATAGTGTATATGGATTCCAGCAAGGCATTTGATAAGGTACCCCATGCAAGGCTTATTGAGAAAGTCAGGAGGCATGGGATCCAAGGGGACATTGCTTTGTGGATCCAGAACTGGCTTGCCCACAGAAGGCAAAGAGTGGTTGTAGACAGGTCATATTCTGCATGGAGGTCGGCCTCAGGGATCTGTTCTGGGACCCTTACTCTTCGTGATTTTTATAAATGACCTGGATGAGGAAGTGGAAGTGGAGGGATGGCTTAGTAAGTTTGCTGAGACACAAAGGTTGGAGGTGTTGTGGATAGTGTGGAGGGCTGTCAGAGGTTACAGCGGGACATTGATAGAATGCAAAACTAGGCTGAGAAGTGGCAGATGGAGTTCAACCCAAATAAGAGTGAAGTGGTTCATTTTGGTAGGTCAAATATGATGGCAGAATATAGTATTAATGGTAAGACTCTTGGCAGTGTGGAGGTTCAGAGGGATCTTGAGGTCCAAGTCCATAGGACACTCAAAGCAGCTGCGCAGGTTGACTCTGGTTAAGAAGGCGTACGGTGTATTGGCCTTCATTAATCGTGGAATTGAATTTAGGAGCCGAGAGGTAATGTTGCAGCTATATGGGACCCTGGTCAGACCCCACTTGGAGTACTGTGCTCAATTTTGGTCGCCTCAGTCGAGGAAGGATGTGGAAGCCATAGAAAGGGTGCAGAGGAGACTTACAAAGATGTTGCCTGGATTGGGGAGCATGCCTTATGAGAATAGGTTGAGTGAACTCGGCCTTTTCTCCTTGGAGTGATGGAAGATAAGAGGTGACCTGATAGAGGTGAACAAGATGATGAGAGGCATTGATCGTATGGATAGTCAGAGGCTTTTTCCCAGGGCTGAAATGGTTGCCACAAGAGGACACAGGTGCTGGGGAGTAAGTACAGAGGAGAGGTCAGGGGTAAGTTTGATCACTCAGAGAGTGGTGAGTGTGTGGAATGGGCTGCCGGAAACAGTGGTGGAGGCAGATATGATAGGGTCTTTTAAGAGACTTTTAGATAGGTACATGGAGCTTAGTAAAATAGAGGGCTATTGGTAAGCCTAGCAATTTCTAAGGTAGGGACATGTTCGGCACAACTTTGTGGCCAAAGGGCCTGTATTGTGCTGTAGGTTTTCTATGTTTCTATATATAAATTCTGGTTTAAGATGGTGCTGCCGAAGGTGTGTGACACCTTACTGGTAGCTCAAAAGCAAAGGAATTTGATTAAAAACATTACTGATAACACTTTTTTGAAGTAAATTGTGGTCCGCAAACAATGAAGAGGTGATGGAAGGCAAAGTGAACTCCAGCGCTGCAAAATTGATACACTTGGAGCTGGAGCTGTGCTGGCTGGGGTGAACGATTTGTAGAGGAGAAGACAAGACAGAGGAGTTCCAATGCCCTGGGTGCAAGGGTGGATCCCTCTAATTGCGAGGGTGGATCCCTCTAATTGCTGAGCCGACGTGGAGAGATCAAGAACTGCTTCTTAGGCAGTGAAATCTAGTCCTGAAGCAAATCGCTGGGTGACATGTTCTAAGGGCGCAGCGAGGGACAATACACTGTTTGGACAATCTAAATGCCAGCCCGGATAGACTGGAAAGACAGGGTGTGCAGAGTTGGGCAAGGTTGGATTGCTCAGGGCACCAAACTAATTTGGAGAGGTCGAGAACGGCTTCTTCAGCCGTGAAATCTAGGCCCAGGGTGATTAACTGCAGGGGGAGCCTGGGTCCCATTGCGAGGTGCAATCAGCTGTTCGGACAAGTTAAACGCCAGACCAGATAGACTGGGGGCTCCTCCAACTGCAACGCTAAGGCTGTGAGACTAACCCCGGATGCTGTGCTTCATGTCTGTGAACTTTGCAGTGACTGCCCTGCGAATATGAAGAACTGAATACCGAGGCTTTGGGCCTGCTCTGAGCTGCTCCGAGGATTTGGATCCAAGGATTCAATATGGTTCAGAATGCTGTTGTTGCTGCTCATTTCTGTTGTTTGCGTGATGTGCATTTTTCTCTTTCTTTGCGCTTTGGGGGTTGATCTTTATTTTTTTTAAATTGGGTTCTTTCTGGTTCCTTGCTTTGCAACAGCCTGTAAGCAAACACGTCTCGATGCTGTATAATTTATACATTCTTTGATAACAAATGCACTTTGAATATATGTAACATCTGACTACACCCTCTGCCATCGAAGGAGTGTTACAGCATCTGAGCATTCTTGGATACCAGCATCCTATTCTGGTGACATGCCAGACTGACTCGTGAGACCATCAGTGTAGCTCAGTGTTGCTGGAGAAACTGGCTACTGACACAGCCTTAGCATTATATGACACGAGCCAGGCCATCCGTGACATTACTGTTGAAATGGTAGCAATCTGCCCATTATAATTCACTAGCACTTAATTTTTGTTGGCAGAGAAAGGTTGTAGTTGTGCCATCATTGACTAGGAATATTGCACCTACATACATCCCTGATACACCTGAGAACATCACTGATTTGGGTTTGTTAGAAACTGATAAGGTTAGGAAGACTAGACAGGAGTTACATGGGACCCCATCATCACCATGGAGACCCTTCAGCTGGTTTCACTCTTTACTAGTGGTAGTAATATTCCATGCTAGTGATGTTACGTACCTCGTAACTGGGTTGTCAAACCAGCAGAAATGGAACACTCGTTGGAGTCTGTGATTACTAGAAACTAATAAAGATTTTTTTATTAAGAAAATAAGTAATACAATACACTAACCGCAAGGATATAAATGTAACAGGTTAGCAATGATAATACACACATATACACAGAAATAGGGTAATAGGAATCAACCAAGCTCTATCGCAGTCTAGGGGTAAAATGATCAGTCTTAAGGTGAAGCAGAGTTCAGTTCAGCTTAGTGCAGTTCGAAGTAATCGCTGTTGTTGTACCATTGGAGGAAGAGGGAGAGTGAGAGATACAGTTGAGGTGTCAGGCAAACCTTTCGATGCCTTCTGATCCCCTTGTGGTCGCCGACTGTGACCCCTCCATTCCGGATGCGATCGTTTTTCCATGGTGAACCTGGCACCCAGGCAAGGGCGGACACACAACAGGTTCCCACCGATCGTACCTTTACACCCTGTGAGCCTCTGATTTCCGCGAATTGGTCCTCCAAACTCCCACCAACTTGTTGGGGCACAATGCTCTTTCCAGGGTCTCGTGGCGTGTGTGTCTGTGCCTTAGCAAACCCTTTATTTTATCCTCCCCCTGATGGGGTATCACCTGTCCATCAAACTTCACACTTCCTATTGTCTCAGCAGGATTGTTAATGAACAGTTCAGGTTCAAAGCAAACTGTCTGTGGCAGATGCCAACATACTGAATTATGTGTCTGTCTCTCGTTATCTCTCTCTTCTCTCTTATTAGCATTTTGAATGGCTCTCCCTTGTCTCTCGTTATCTCTCTCTCATTAACAGCATCCGTTCTGCAGCTCTGCTTGGCTTCACACATGACAGTGGTAATAGGCATTTTAATTTTTTTTGCCGAGATCGCTCTGTGATCCACAGAGCAGCTGCCTCCATCACAATCAACAGCCAAATATCCCTGAAGAATTTGTCACGGAGTTTCAGAGACTCTGTGCTTCCAGAGACTCAGTAAGATTTGTGTTGTTCTCTACAGGACAAAAAGAAGGGAATGTGGATGTTGCAGTACGGCAAGGGTTAACAATGTCTAGTCAAGGACAGATTGCAGATAGAGTACCGACAGCACAGGCAAGAATGGTATTTGAAGAGCATAGCTTCCCTTTGTACAGCAGATACCCGAGCTATTTTCATTTACTGGAGACAAGATAAGAATTTAACAAGAAGATGTAAAACACACTCACCAACTAAAGCCTTACTAACTTCAAAGTATAGTTGATTGTTAGCTTGTAGTTTCTTTAAAAACGCAAACAACAGGAATTCTGCAGATGCTGGAAATTCAAGCAACACACATCAAAGTTGCTGGTGAACACAGCAGGCCAGGCAGCATCTCTAGGAAGAGGTACAGTAGACGTTTCAGGCTGAGACCCTTCGTCAGGACTAACTGAAGGAAGAGTTAGTAAGAGATTTGAAAGTGGGAGGGGGAGGGGGAGATCCAAAATGATGGGAGAAGACAGGAAGGGGAGGGATGGAGCCAAGAGCTGGACAGGTGATTGGCAAAGGGGATATGAGAGGATCATGGGACAGGAGGCCCAGGGAGACAAGGGGTGGGGGGTGTGGAAAAACCCAGAGGATGGGCGAGGGGTATAGTCATAGGGACAGAGGGAGAAAAAGCAGAGTGAGAGAAAGAATGTGTGTATAAAAATAAATAACGGATGGGGTACGAGGGGGAGGTGGGGCATTAGCGGAAGTTAGAGAAGTCAATGTTTATGCCATCAGGTTGGAGGCTACCCAGACGGAATATAAGGTGTTGTTCCTCCAACCTGAGTGTGGCTTCATCTTTACAGTAGAGATGAACACCTGTATCATGAATGACAATTGTTCTTGCAAGTAAGGAATTCAAACATACAGTTTACCAGATGGTCAATATCCGTAATTGCTAGTCAAATCTGCATAAAAATGGCGTTTCTCTATTCAGAATTCAGAGCAGTGTGGTGACAGGGATCATGCTGTTCCCCTTGTGCATAAGTAAAATAAAGCATGATTGAGGATTGAGTGTGAGATTTTAAAGAATCCAGTTAATTGCTGATAACATATTGTCTGCTTGTCTGCACATTGGTTGTTTGTCTGCCTGGTTGGGTTCAATCTTTCATTGATGCTATTATGGTTCTTGGATTTACTGAGTATGTTCACAAGAAATTGAATCTCAGTGTTGTATATGATGACATATATGTAGTTTGATAATAAATTAACTTTGAACGTCGACGTTTTGCGACTTTATGCTTCTACGACAAAGTTGGAAAGGCAGGATTTCAGAGTGAAAGAATGTTGTGCACAGTTCAAGTTACCAGGTGAAGCTCAAATGTAGGAAGTATTTTCTCTTAAAGTTACAGTCTTCAATATAGAAAAGGGCCATTCACCACCTGCCTGTGCTCCTGTCAGTGCTAATCTCAACCTGGTTCTGTCCTTCTCCCTGCTTCACCACATCCTTCTCTTCTCACCCTTGCATTTTTATCTAGCTTCACTTGTATACCATTGTCACTATTCACCATTCATCAATGTTTCTTGTGAAGTCTGGAGGACCAGTTGGGAATCTAGGGTCTGGGCTTACTCCAAGTCAAACATCTACTTCCAAAGATCACAGGAGCAGGACGGGGCTATTTGGCAGAAGCTAGCAAGGGACACAGAAGATAAGTAGAAAGGCCTCTTCAACTTACCAGCAAGCAGTGAACATATCATGAGCTTCTCCGTAGTCCAGTGAACAATTCCAGTGATCAGCAAGGACAAGCAGCTCCTCTGTTATTGATTGCATCTAGAATAGCACAAAAATACTTTGTCATTTAATCATCCAATTCTATCAGGAAAAATAAGGATCAAGCTTGTTTTCAACACTGGGACATTTCTGGTTTCCATATATCTTAGATAATCCACAATGCAGCCCTGTGCAGTTTTGGTCTCCATATCATCTGATTTGCCCACATACATAGGAAAAAAAATAGTTCTGGTCTCTGTGTATGACGCCAAAGAACGAGATAAGGGTAGCAGAGAGAAAGGAACTACCTCAGAAAGTCACAAAGCTCATGCAAATACGAGTGCAGAAAACACGGACGAGAGTTGTACAGCTATCTCAAACAGTCACAGTAATATAAGGTGAGATATAAATCAGGGAATCAGAGATGTCTGCGAAAAAGGCAATACAATAAATAATGGATCTTTAATCTCTAGATTGGTCAAACCAATTGGAGTATCAGAGGTGGAAAGGGTCAGCAACTTTAAATTCCTCGGTGTCACTATTTTGGTGCACCTGACCTGGGCCCGGCGCACATGCAATTATGAGGAAAGCATGACAGCACCTCTATCTCATTAGGAGATTGCGAACATTTGGCATGATATCTAAAATGTTGACAAACTTCTATAGATGTGTAGTGGGGAGTATATTGACTGGCTGCATCACAACCCGGCATGGAAACACCCAATGCCCTTGAATGGAAAATCCTACAAAGAGTAGTGGATATGGCCCAGTCCACCACGGGTAAAGCCCTCCCCACCATTGAGCACATCTACATGAAACACTGTTGCAGGAAAGCAGCATCCATCATCGGGGACCCCCACAACCCAAGATATTCTCTCTTCTCACTGCTGCCATGAGGAAGGTGGTACAGGAGCCTCGGGAACCTAGGTTCAGGAACAGTTATTACCCCTTAGCCATCAGGTTCTTGAACCAAAGGGGGTAACCTCACTTACCCCATCGTTGAAATGTTCCCACAGCCTATGGCTTCATTTTCAAGGACTCTTCATCTCATGTTGTCAATATTATGTATTTATTTATTTATTATTCCTCCAAGAGGACCACACCCTTGTCATTGGGTTGGGAGGCTTGCATGTCTCAATGACCTGGACAGCTATGTTGGCTGGAACTAGAGTTTTATGCCAAGCAGGTCAACGAGTAGAGGACAGACTAAGAGTGGTCCACCTCCAGGTTTGGGGGATCAGCTCAGGGCTAAAACAAAATTGTTACAGATACAACAATGAAGGATCCTCCTACATCTGAGCGCAATGGTATTCCTGAGTCTCCACCCGGGACTTGCATGACTGACAGTAGTGAAAAATGAAAGGAAGCTACTGACATGATGAAGAAAGCCCTGAACTCCACCAGAGATGGAGGACCTTCAATGCTGCCCTAATGGGCAGTAAGTATTTATTATTCTTTCTTTTTGTACTTGCACAGTGTGTTGTCTTTTGCATACTGGTTGATCACCCAAATTGGTGTGGTCTTTCATTCATTGTATCATGGCTATTCTATTTATTTATTCTATTCTGTTTATTGAGTATGCCCACAAGAAAATTAATCTCAGGATTGTATATGGTGACATACATGTACTTTAATAATAAATTTAGTTTGAATTTTGAAACCAAATGAATAGTAAATGTATAGAATGAATTCACAAGCTGAATTATAATTGGTTTTCTAGATGAATTGGTGAGAGAACAGACTTTTATATTCTTTACTGTGTAAAATTGATGTGTAAAATCAAAAACTAAACTGTAAAATCAACCAAAGGTTAATTGATGACTTGGTGGTTAAAGGTGTTTATGGAACAGTATTAAAAGTACAACAGATTTTTCAAGCATCCAGATGATTGAGCTCAATCTGAAATTAGGATCTTAAATCTATATGATTAAAAATGACTGAAACAAGAGGCAATATATAAAATAAGGAATGAGGGTAAATGAGGAAATACAATATTATGTGCAAAGTTTTGATTCTTCAGAAGTAATGCACAGTATATCCTTTCAGGCAATGTGGAAAAGTGATCTGGCCATGACTAACAAGGGAAGTTAAATGGGAAAGGCTGAGGAACCTGTAAACATGTGGATTAGGAAATTTTCTGAATTCAGTAAAGGAACATGAAGGCATTAATAAAAGAGAAAGTTGAAAAGATACTTTTCTCCAGGATGGAAATAGCTAATACAAGGGGGCATAATAATAAGATGATTGGAGGAAAGTATAGGGTGGGATGTGAGAGATTTCTAGTGGTGCATGCATGAAACGCCCTGCCAGGGGTGGTGCTAGAGGCAGATACATTAGGAACATTTAATAAACTCTGAAATAGGCACATGGATGATAGAAAAACGGAGGAGTATGCAGGAGGGTAGGACTAGATTGATCTCAGAGTAGATTAAAAGGTCAGTACAACATTGTGGGCCAAAGAGTCTGTACTGTGCTGTAATCTTCTATGTTTTAATATAAGACTTGACTAGATTTAGGATACAAGTGGATTGTAAAAGCTTCCATAGATGGGCATAAAAGAGAAGATTAGATCAAATTAACATTGCTTTTTATAAATTATGATAAATGATAAATTATGGTAAATTATGATAAATGTGATGGAATAGAAAGTAACAATATTTTGTGTATATCTTTACAAAAATAGCATTATAATTATTTTACTATCAATAACACCATCAATATTTGTATCAGCTACAAGCTTATTAATCATGCTTCCGAAGTGTCTTCATTAGCCAGGGCAGAGAGGTTATGATATTACTTTATAAACCATTTGGTCGGCTACATCTGGAGTACCATGTACAGTCTATTCACCAAACTATACGACATTAAGGAAAAGCTCCAGGGCATGACTATTTGAATACCGAACTGTTCAAAGCTGAAACAGAAGTTGCAGCAGCCATCCTGAATCACTGTTTTCTATAATCTGAGAACGGTGACAAGTACCCAAGAACTGGACAAAGGGAGTTATTGTTAGGATCCCAAAGAAAGAAGCACTAAGTGTGGCACACACTTTTGTCGGTGCCCAGCAAGATTCTTGCCAAAGTCATTGTCCAACAGATTACAGATGCTGTCAATGTGTGCTTGAGGAAAGAGCAAGCTGGCTTCAGGAGAACAGAAGCTGTATTGACCAGATCTTAACACTGATTAACATCATTGAACAGTGCACAGTGGCAGAGAAAACTTTATGTGAATTTCGTGGATTTTGAAAAGGCCTTTGATAGCATCCAAAGGGAAAGCCTCTGGTGAATTCTCAGACCATACGGGATCCCTTTGAAATTGTCCAGCTTATCCGGAGTTTCTATGCTAATTTTACCTGCCAAATTGGGGACTGCAATTTGGGCTTTGAAGTCAAGACAGGAGTCAGGCAAGGCTGTGTGATTTTGGTGATATTGTTTAACCTGGTGATTGACTGGGTTATGAGGCAAACAATGAAACTCAAGCAGAGATGCGTTAGGTGGACTCTATTCTCTATTTTAGAAGACTTTGCGTTACTATCACATACACACCAGCACATGCAAGAGAAAAATCAGTATCTGTGCAACTTTGGTGGACAGGGTGGACTCAGTCAGCTAGAGAAAACTGAGACCATGACCCTAAATGTACAGTCTCCTTCTCCCGTCAAAGCATATGGCATTGATTTACCCAGCATGAGCAGATTCACCTACGTTGGTAGCATCATTCGGCAGGATGATGGGACCAAGGCTGACAACCAGTACAAACTCAGCAAAGCTAGAAAGGTCTTTAGATCAATGAGCTACATATGGGGATCAACCAAGTACAGCATTCATACCAACGTGAAGCTGTACCAGAGCTGTGCTTTGTCCACATTCTTGTGCGGGTCAGAATGCTGGTGCGTGACAGAGAGGGACCTTGCATGCTGTCATCATTCCACACCATGAGGCTCCAGAAGATCCTCCGTATTTTCTGGCCAAGAAAAAACTCCAACCACATCCTACTTCTTCAGTCATCAAGAGTTCATGGCCATGATCATCATGAGGAAACACTGGGCACAGGATGAGAAGAAAGGCCAACTCCACCAAGACAGCACTTCATTGGGACCCCTGAAGGGTGGAGGAAACACGGGAGACCAAAGACAACTTGGCATCATACCACCGAGGCAGAAATAAGGACCCTGAACCACAGCCAAGGCACATTAGAGAAGATGGCCCAGGACAGACAAAGATGGAGGACCTTTATTGCTGCCCTGAGCATCAATGGCATAATGGGCAGTAAGCATAGGAAGGATGTAATTGTATTGGAGAAGGTGCAGTGTATATTTACCAAGATGTTGTCTGGGATGGAGCATTTCAGGGGAATAACTGGATAGGCTGTTTTATTTTCTAGGAGTAGAGGAGGCTGAGAAAGTAGTACCTGACAGAGGCACACAAAATTATGAGGGGCACAGATAGAGAAGATAGGGAACGTTTCCCCATTATTGAGTTGTCCAAAAGTAAAGGACAGGGATTTATAGTAAGGTTATAGGGATTTGAGAAAGAAATATTTCACCAAAGGGTGATCAAAATACTGAATGAGTGATAGAAGCAGATTACTCTCACAACTACCTAAACGAGCAGGGACCAAGTGCTTGTAAAAGAAATTAGTGTAAATAAGTACTTCATGACAGTCACGGACATGGTAGGTCCAAAGACCTATTTCTATGTAATATGGATATATTGCTGTATTCCATTTCCCATAGGTCGAGCAGTAACAAATACAATCCCAGTATTTAAGGAAAGAGAGAGAAAATAGAAAACTACAGGCCAGTTAGCCTGACAGAGGGGAAAAAAGTTAAAAACTCCCCTATACCCTGTACACTGTACTGTATATTTATACTTTAAATGTATTAAAAGTATGAATTTACAGACATTTGATGAATCCACTTTCACAGCTCCTGGATAGTCTCAGTCCTCCAAGAGAAAACATTTCTCCTCATTGTCTTAACCAGCAAGCACCTATACTAAACCTATGCCTCCTAACTCTAGATGTCTCCACAAGGAGTAATATCCACTCAACATCCATCAATCTCGCTCAAAATCTTCCAAAGTTCAACAAAATCACCTTCTAAACTTCAACATATATATCCTCAATTTCTGTACATGTCATTCCTTTCATCCCGAGGCTACTTACGCTTTGCTGCACTCCCTCTATATCAATCATCTCTCTTTTTTTCAAGCTAAGGAGATCTAAGCTGTACACAATATCCCAGATGTCATTTCACCAACATCCTATGTTGTACATTGTGTTTACTGTTATACCCAAATTCTCCAGCAACAAAAATGGCCAAATACCATTTTCCTTACCCAACGCACTCTATCAGTTTAAGTTCCCTCTGAGCATCAACATTTCCCAATCACTCATCATTAAAAAAATACCATTTTTGTTAATTGCACCAAAGTGGACATGATTTAGAAAGACATTGCTTTCCCAGAGATT